>NW_003852887.1:35306-38575 GCF_000181295.1 Otolemur garnettii | reverse complement strand
GTTATTTGGTTCTCTGAGCTCTTTCCTCATTTGAAAAATGAGGAAAATACCATGTACCTCCAGGGCTACTCTGGCTGTTTAAATAATACAAACTGCATTAAAGCTATTAACAGTGTTTATAGATCTATTATGCCAGTGCCTATAATAAGCTTTGTTTTACAGATACTTATTTTAGGCTAAATGTGAAGACTATTGTGGGGGGATGTATAGCTGTTCCTCTTTATTGAAAATTTCACAGGAAATTGAAAGTCACTGTGTTTACTATATGATCCAGTCCTCTTGGCCATATTTCATGGAATCAGAGTGGATATCTGATCTAAACTCAATGATGCAGATTTTTTTTCCTAGAATTTAGATTTGGGGCAAAGCTGTGTGTGTTTATATACCATGTGTGTATTTGCACGTGTGTGTGTGTGTGAGAGAAAGAGAGAGACAAAACAAAGAAGCAAAGAATGAACTTCAAGCATCCCATTAATACCTTTCCCTGGGAGCATCTCTTCATTCTTAGATGCTCTGCCTCTAGATAACTCAATGTAAATCAAGACATGTAAATTACTTGCCAGAGATTAACCAACTAAAAGCAGATGTAGATGTAAATAAAAGAAAAATAGTGATCTGTAGAGTCTGAAATATTTGATCAGACATGCTTTTCAGCTATTATTTGACTTTAGGAAAGTTATTTAATCTCACTGTGTCTCAGTTTTATCTTCTGTATTGTACATCTCACAGGACTGTTTGGAGAAATGAAGTAAAATACATACGAGTCTTCACAGATGTCCTGGTACATCACATCAATTTAACAAATAGCAGCTATTGTTATCACTATTATCATCACTATACTGTTGTTGCTTTGTGAATAAGTCTAGCTCAAGGAACTCAGCTAGAAGACCTCTTTGGTTGACTTTTTTTTTTTCTTACCATTTACAACTATATTTTCCTAACTTACAGTGAAGCCAGAGTTAGGAAGCATTCTCAAAGTTAGTAGTTAAAATGTTAGTAGTTAACATTTGTGTAAACACAATTGTAAAAGATGAGTTGCCATGGTGATGCTTTTGCCAAAGTAATGGTGAGGTAAGTTAAATGGCAAGGGAGGCTATAAAGAGCTGCCTGAATTTTTAAGTGCTTCAAGTGTGACAGACAGAAGAAAAATCCCAAATTGTGTTTAGGAGACATTTCGTCTGTCTTTAAAATCTTTATTTACAAAGAACATATTTGCACTCTAGTGCTGTTGTTACCCAGAGTGATATTGATCTATCAGTGGTAAATGTTTCTTCAGAAAGAAGATAGCACCATATGATGGTTTTAGAATCAGTCATCCTGGGTTTGAATTTCAGTTCTGCAGTTCTCTGTTCTCAAGATTTTGCACACATTTCCTGACCTAGGACTTATTTTCCTCACATGGAAAATGTGGAGAATAATAAGGACTGATTCATATGCTTATGGAGTATGGCATCACTTAACTTACATAATTAGCAGAGACCTTAGCATTTAGTGAACATTAACAATTGTTAGTTATTTTCATCAAATTGGTATCATTGTTGTCGTTATCATCATTATTTTAGGATATTAGACCTAGGCAGTCCTGGGGAATCATTCAGTTAAATTTTATCATCATATAAAGATCATTTGCTACCACATATTAGATAATGGGTTTGGCTGTGGTGACTTCTGTGTAAATATGATAAATGAGTGGTCTTAGCCTTAGGGGACTCATGGACTAAATGTTCCTTTATATTCGAGAGGGAAAAGGGTATGCCTATTTTGTTAACCAGTAAGTCTATGTAGAACAACATACTTAACATGATATCTGGCATAGTTGAGGCATGCAATAAATCCAGACAAAATTATTTAATGGATAGAAAGATAACTATATTGATGAGTTTATCCATGGAACCTCAGGAGTCAAATTACAGGGTTCTGTAACACAACACAGAGGCCCAGGGGTTAGCACCAAAAATACTTCCCTGAACATAAGGGGCTTTTCTTTGGCTATTTTCACCGGCCCCTTCTTCCCTGACAATGACTGCTGTGGCTGTCTCAGGATCAAGTGGGGATAACATGGTGCCCTCTTTGCCCAATTCATATCTCACTGTCATCAAGCCTTTAAAACATATCTAATTTTCCAGTTTTCTTACCTATTCCAAAAGAAAATGCCTTGATACCTATTTCTGACCTGCTAACCCGAAGCTTCTTCTTGAAAGTAATTTTCTCCCAGGAGATACAAATTATATACACTGGGTCTTCATGATATATGGCACTGAATACTCTCACTTAGTCACCGGTTAAAACCTCTTCACTTCCACCTCCTTACTCTTTGAGAAGGTGTCCCCCCCTCAAGGCTCTGCCTTATATCAGAGCTTCTAACATTATTTATTTGCTATAAAACTTTGGCTGGGTATACAGAAGGTGCAACTAGTGATCTAAAAAGGAAAAGTTTCATTGGGAAAATGTATTTTACAAAGTATTGCTCACACTGTAATAATACTTTTTTTTTTAATTTCACCTAAATTTCACCTAAACTTATCATCAGAGAGTATTAGAAATGTAAACAAACTGAAATTTGGATGTATGAAGCACTGTTTTGGGAATCTGTTTGCTAGGTAGTTGTTTTCCTAAACTGTGCTAAAAGTTGCTGAGCATATACAAATATATGCACATGTATGTGTATGTGTGTGTGCAAGTGTAGTGTAGAGGTATAGCAGTTATATGAACTTAATGATTTTGTAGCCCTTATTAGCTAAGTGCAAGTAAAACACAGGCATTACTTCTCTGTAGATGTCATCGCTATGATCCCCTCCCTCCAGCACCACGCAAGAAAATTAATCCATATTGTGCTTTATCAGGAATGTTTCTCCCATATATTATGTCTTGCTCAATATCCAAAGGCTCCTGCTGTTCTTTATAGGTTCACCTGGGCCCCAGAAAGGTAAGTCTTCAGTCAGAAAATCTGACTTGAATGCTGGCTAATGTGTTAAAGCTCAAATTGCATAAGTTTCTCTATAGTTTTCCTTTCCTTTTAAAATGTGTTGTTTTTGACTTCTAGGTCACATATCTGTGTAGTTGGGGTGAACACCTTGATTCTGAACACATCCTCCATGATCCTGTCTATGTTACCTGCTAGGAAGCATATTATTTAATCCAAGTTTAAATCATAGTTATTAGATCTTCAATTTTGGTGTGAATAGATTTTGTTCTATTTTTTGTCTATTATTTCTTTGAAGTAGGGAATAAGCTAATGTCTCATTGGTTGAGAGCTGCATCAAGCACGG
>NW_003852887.1:31050-34888 GCF_000181295.1 Otolemur garnettii | reverse complement strand
CTTAGTCCACTGAATGGACTGAGACAGCAGATAAGAAAAAAATGCTGGCTGAAATAGAAGATGGCAGACTGCAGCCTGCTTTTTACAGAAGCTCCTGTCTAGAAGGAGGCTTAAAGGACAAAAGTTTAGCAAAGGAGCTGATGGTTTGGAGTGGAGCCAAGAGAGAAGATTGAAGAACGCACTTCAACCTTCCTGAGGTGAGCAGAGTCCCCCAAAATACAATCAAAAGGTAGAAAATCCACCACCAACCGGACGGGAGTCCCCTCCCCCACAACAAGGTCTCACAGTTTACTCCATGCAAACAAGCGAGCAGAGTTCAAACATCCTCCCACTTTATCACACGGGAGAAACCCCCTAAAAACTGGACCTCCTACCCCTGCTGGCGTGCCACGGCACCCTCCTGCCAGGCATAAAACTGTAAAACTGTATAACACTGTATATATTCCCCACCTGCAACTCTGAACTCTGAGGATTCTCCCCCACCCACCCACCCCGAGGTCTGGAGGTTTGTTACCTATGGAGTCCAGATTCTTGGGCATCTCCTTGAGAGAAGTGGAAGGGGAAAGGGCTGGTGCTGCTCTGTGAAGACTGTGGCCCAGGCGTGAGGAAAGGAAAGTTGGCTTGAAGGACGCCATACAGCAAAAGTGGCATCCTGAGCTGCAAACTGATGCCATTCCACATTAGACTAGCCCTGTCTCTCTGGGCAATCAGAGATTCCGTAAAGAAGCCACAGGAGGAATGGACTAGGTATCTTTCCTAAGTAAAGAGATAATTAGCACCAGCCCTCAGGGGATATAGCTGAGACAAAGACAGTGGGCGGGCAGAGGCTGAAATTGACATGGGAGTGTAAACGCTAATAGCCTCCTGCCCAGAGCTGAAAGTTCACAACCTCTGACTTGCAAAAGAATTTAGAAGGTATAGAAGCTGTGAGGCTGGAACGCCAAGAACTTTCAAAGCCTAAAATTTCCCCTGCCAAACTGGACTCAGATTTCCCAGCTAGTACCTTGCCCTCGGGTGAATGCTGAGATAAAGGCAGTGGGCAGGCAGCGAAAGGGTTGAGTTCCTCATCAGCTCCAGCAGACTCTGACATGCAGAGAATTCCAGCAGGGCAAGGGGCTGGAATTGAGAGAACTTTCACAGCCTAATTTAAACATGCAAGACCCCCTTACCGGACTCAGATTTCCCGGCGATTTTGGTGGTTGTAAACCCTGGGAGCAGTTGCCTACTGGAGTGAATAGGGTCACAGACCTGGGGGATTATGAGTGACTGGGTGCAAGGTGGGGAAGGAGGTATTAACCTTCCCAGACTAATCCATTTGCTGGGTGGGTCCCTATGCCCTCACTGAGCACTGGAGCAAGTTATATCCGAGCTGCGAGCAGACCCCTCTTATCTAGCTGCTGGAAACATTTGAACTCTTCTACCTGAAATTGGTGCTGACTGATACAACTGATTTGGACCCCCTAAACCTGGCAGACCACCCAGGGACTATTCAAAGGGTCACCCTGGGTGTATGGTTGAGGGAAAGTTTGATTTTCCTTCCCCAATTATTGTCTGTGGGGGCTGGGGCAACTTAATTGCTGGTATTTCTCCACAGCAGAGACTTCAACTGAGAGTAACTGAATCACTAGTGTGGGATAGAGACCAGGTGAAAATAAGGCAGAGCCAATTAGCCCCACCACACCAAGCAGGTCCCCAGTCTCTCAGGCTGTAACACCATATGGGTCCTTGACAAACCTCAAGGGGAAAAGTCAAATTGATACTGGATTTTTGATACTGAATTTCCAGGCTCTTGGTCTCAGCAGTTCAAAGAATGAAGCGACAGACCATAGGATAGGTTTTATTCAACAGGTATAAGTGTTACAGCTCTTATAATAAGTCAAACCTCTTTGTAGAGTAGGATTAGTAGTAATATAGGTTTTATAATACGAGTGTTACAGTTCTTATAAAGTAGCAAACCCCCTTGTGAGTGTTTATAGCTCTTACAAAGGGGCGAACCCCCTTGTGAGTGTTTACAGCTCTTACAAAGGGGCAAATCTCATAGAGCAGGATACAACTGTTACAGAGCCAAACCTCTTTGCTCTTCTGCTCTTTCTCCTGAGATCTGCCCAAGTCTGTGCTCAGGGTCTCTGGCTTATATAGGGGCAGTTGTCTAATGAGCTTTTGGGTCTTGAAAATAGACTAATCATGAGTAGGTTTTGAAAACGGACCAATCAGGGATGCACTGGAGGAAACCAGAAGTCCCCGTGAGGAGACAGCACAGCGCCAGTGTCTTTCCCCGCACGTGTTCGGTTCTTTTGGCTACTGGAGCCTCCACTGGGGGAGAGAAGCTCCCCCTTTTGCTCCAGCCTGCTGCTTTTTGTGCCAGCTGCCTCCGAGGCAGAGCTGGCAGGTCCTCTAGCCCTGCTCTACTGGAGCCTTTGGTGGGAGAGGGAAGGTCCCATCCGTTTGCTCCAACCTGCCAGTTCCTCTGCCGGCTGCTGACACCAAGACAGAGGAGGCAGGTCCCCAAGCCCTGCTGGGCTGAACTGGCTGGGGTGCCACTTTTCCGGTATCATTCCTCCCTCTCTGAGTAGAAACTCTAACTGCTGTTAGGGAAAAGGGCGACGACTCGATCTAACTTCTTCCTGCTGATTTGGACGATGATAGAAGGGATAGTTAGGGTTTATCCAGAGGGAAGAGTGATACAGGGATCTGTGATAGAATTAGGTGTTAGACTGGAACCATTTTTATTGTGGGCAGCGTGGTTTGATGAGATTTCTGCAAAATATATATTTGATTAGTATATCAAAATAAGTAAATATTAGTATATTTACTTATTAGTAAAAGGCCAGGGTAGGACCGTGTTAGGTTAGAGGCATTACTTTAGTGATGTTATTGTTTTTTAAATAATAACTTTAAACTTTCCTTAGGCTCACAATTCACAAGTGAATTGTGGTTGGCTTTTTTTAGAGTCTTCTGTAGAAGGTGGAGGGTTTTAGGCTTTTATTTGTGAATGATGTATCCAGGAATCTATACTCATAACTTTAACATCTGTAGAAGAAGACAAAATAATAGAAAAGGGACCTTTTCAAGTTGGGGTTAGGGAAGGAAGAGTTTTGATCTTGACTAAATTCCTAGGAGAGAAAAGCTCCTAGGAATCCTGTTGAATGTGAAAATGTAGTTGAGGAATCAATGGACATAAATGGTTGTTTCTGTGTTTATTTAGTATGTTCCTCTCTAAAAAGGGAGCAGGACTTTTAGGCATGATTAGGAAGGCATGAGAGAACACATCCCAATTGCAGCTCAAAGGCTGAGAGAATTTGGTAACCGGCTTTCCAGACACCCCCTGTATAGTTATAGATTTGGGGGATAAAAGACCAGGATTAGAGAGAAGTAAGGAAAAGGTTGCTCTAGTGTTTAGGAGAAATTTTATCTCCTGGTCCTCCATTATAAGGCAAATCTGGGGCTTTTGAGGGGTCATGATATAAGTTGGAGCCATAAGAACCTGCCCCAAGAACCCTTAGTCCAGTGTAGGTGCTGATGGGGTCAGTATTCCAGGAGGCCTTCGCCTCTGGGGACAGGCCACCCTCCAGTGGTCACCCTCACATTTTGGACATGGGCCAGGTGGCTTACACATCCAGTGGTGCTGCTGGGGCCAGTCTCTTCTGATGTGGCCAGTCTGGCTTGGTGCCTGTGGCTCAGGTGGCTAAGGCGCCAGCCACATACACCTAAGGTGGCGGGTTCGAATCCAGCCTGGACCCACCAAACGACAATGATGGCTACAACCAAAAAATAGCCAGGCACTGTGGCGGGTGCCTGTAGTCCCAGCTACTTGGGAGGCAGAGGCAGGAGACTCGCT
>NW_003852887.1:29047-30767 GCF_000181295.1 Otolemur garnettii | reverse complement strand
TTTTAAGAAGATTCTCCAGGTTATGATTTGGACCTAGAGATAATTTTTGGAGTTTTTTTTTTTGAATGTCTGGAGCCACTTGAATGATAAATTTATCTTTTAAAATAATTTGGCCCTCTATGGAATCGGGTGTCAATTGGGTGTATTTTCTTATTGCCTCCTTAAGCCGCTCAAGAAAGGCTGAGCGATTCTCATTTTGCTCCTGGCAAATAGTAGATAACTTGGAAGCATTCATAGGCTTTTTCTTGGACCGGTGTAAACCTTTTAGAATACATGTTAGGAAGTGTTTACATGACCAGTCACCTTCCTTTTTGGGGTCCCATTCAGGATCCTGAAAGGGAACTGCTTGTCTTTCCGTGGAGTATCTGTCCCTTTCCCCAGGAGACATACCACCACCAGTATTGGACATGAACCATAAATCACCCCACTTCCTTGTTTCATCCAGGACTTCATTTTTTTTATTAAGCGTTAGCATTTGATCAAGCAATAACATTATGTCTCTCCAAGTGAGGTCAAAGCTCTGTCCTAATCCTATGTATTTATTAGGGTCATCAGAAAATTTTCCTAAATCAACTTTAGTTTGTTTTAAATCTGTTAAAGAAAATGGTGTGTATACTCGTGCAGTTCCCCTTTCACCCCTAGCAGTTTCAACTAAGGGACACAAAGAAGGATATGGTTGCCTTCTGGGGGCCCCTGCAGGACCAGAAAAAGCTCTTGGAACAGCCTCCCTCCTGGGGCCTTCTGAACACCCGGAGGAGGGTGTGGGAGAAGTAGATGGTGGGCTTGATCTAGGTAGTAATGGTGTCTTTCTTAAGAGTTCCTGACAGGCCTTACACGATTGTGGGGGTCTGTTCCTGAGGGTAAAGAACACTTGCACATAGGGAATCTCAGACCACTTTTCTTCTTGTTTAAAAAACGCGTCTAGTTGGGAAATGGTGTTACAATTAAGAGTACCCTCTGAGGGCCATTGTTCACCAGTGGAGAGTTGATACTGAGGCCAGGCCTGGGTGCAAAAGAAAATCATACATTCCTTTTTCAGCGCCTGGGGATCAAACACGTCCCAGTGCTCCAGAATACAGCCCAGTGGAGTGTTCTTTCAATGAGAGACTATGTTACCCATCTGTGGGAAAGAATAAATGCCCATCGTTTTAATTCATCCCATCCTGTATTTTTGAGTCATCCAGAGCGTCCCCTGACCAACCCAAGGAGCCTTCTGACCAAACAAAAAGAACGTCCCTCCAATGCTTGGGGAAGGAACCCTGAGGAGAGTGGCCTCCTCAGTCCTCGCGCTTGTCTGGAATTAGCCACTTTTACCAGTGTAGCGCTTTGTGCCCGCTGGGTCTCCTGTGCTAATTTCGTGCCGGCAGCACACTGAGAAATCAGGTCCAGGGAACCTTGGTCCCACCTGATATGTGTATTCTGCCCCTTCCCCCACTAGCCTCAGAGTATTAAAGTGGGGATAAGCCCCAACCTGGAGAAAATGGTTGTGCGATGTTGCACATTTAACCCTATAAAATCCATGCAAGCTTTTATTAAATTCCCCGTAAGTTTAAATGCTATGGCTTTTGACTTCTCTTTCCTTTTTAAAGGTTAGTAAGGTCATGATAACTAAATTTAGTCATAAATTAGGGCTGAGTTGAGAGACTCTTTGAAACTTTGTATTACAATTAGTTGCACTGAGCTGAAGTCCTAGAGAAACCTAGAGTTATTTTAAATTTTC
>NW_003852887.1:27412-29027 GCF_000181295.1 Otolemur garnettii | reverse complement strand
AGAAACCTAGAGTTATTTTAAATTTTCTTACACCAGAACAAATCAAATACCCAGAGTCATGAATGGTAGCCAAAGTTTAGGGCCATTCCCACCTTGGGGAGTCATTTTGGGCTTCCCTTCACAGGTCTCTGGTTGCCCAGACAAACTGTGGAGGGAAGTAATTTTGCCCTTGGTTTGGGGCTGACTTTTTTTTAAATAAGGTCAGTTTTTTTTTAGACACATAATAAGCCAATATAATTTAGTTTTGCAATGTAAGGCAATAAAAAGGACCTTATAACATACCTATAATATTTGAAACACTTAAAACATCTGAAAAATATCAAAATTAACCAGTAACAAACCCAACTAAATATACAAAGCAATTCTTTACCAACATTCAAAGTATGTAAACTACAGGGAGAGAGAGAGAAGCAGCAGAGGTTTATAGAGATAACTAGGAGACACTTGGGACCATCGAAGAGAGAAGATAGTAAAAGCTGGGAGAGCACAAGTTTTCAGAGGCTTTCCCAAGTCCTGGGGTCAGAACCATTGCTGGGGACCCCAGGGCCTCTGGGTGTTACCTCCCTACTTGGCTTTTGACCAGGGAAAAGGAATAAACGGAGGACAGGATCAGGTTCCCTTTGCCTTCTTTCTGAAACCAAGGGGAATCAGAAAGTTTGCTCCTCTTGTCTGTGACCTGGAAGTCAACATTCACACTATGCATATTTTCAGGCTGGTGGGCAATCTCCAGTAGGATTATGACAGAGAAAAATAGGACAGAGGTAAGCAGTCCCATTGCTTAGCACAGATGTTTTCGGAACGTGGTCTTTTCTCCTGGCTTGGTCTTTTTTCCTGGCTTGGTCTTTTCTCCTGGCTGGCTCACCAAATCAGATACCGAATTTTTGATACTGAATTTCCAGGCTCTTGGTCTCGGTGGTTCGAAGAATGAAGTGATGGACCATAGGATAGGTTTTATTCAACAGGTATAAGTAGAGTAGGATTAGTAGTAAGATAGGTTTTGTAATACGAGTGTTACATTCTCAAAGCAGTTAAATTCAACTTAGAAAAAGCTCAAAACTTTTTCCAAGGTCTTACATTTGCTATTAACAGAAGTTGCATTGTTTTGAAAACTGATACCTTGATTTGAAGATCCTACATGGGTAAGTTTTGTAAAAGAAAAAAAAAATCAGCTGAGAGAATTTGTGTATCTCTGAGATACTGAGATATGAAAAGTTGGGCCTGTCAAGGAAGTATAGGGCCATTTGGTCCTGGGGTGTTGGCAATATGGGAGGGGGCCAAAAGGGCATGTTGCTCATACAGTAAGTTAGTTATACCTATAGATGTTCTGTTGATGTTTGGATTGTAATAATAAAACGAACTGTGAATTAATACTGCAGAGACAAGTGATGAGAATGCTTTCTAGTTATCAGGAGTGGTAACGGTGCTGTCTTGTGGTGCTGCTGCTTTGCAAATGAACATAACAGTCAGAAACAAAACAGAACATGGCTGGGTGCAGTGTGTCACATCCCAGTGCTTCAGCATGCTGAGGTGAGAGCATTGTTTGAAGTGATCAGAGGCCAGGAATTCTTCTGGATTGCAGTGAGCTATAGTCTCACCACTGAACTCCAGCTGGAGT
>NW_003852887.1:24096-26010 GCF_000181295.1 Otolemur garnettii | reverse complement strand
TGAGTTCAAAACGTGTAAAGCAAAATATCTCATTTGGGCCAAATCTAGTTCTGCATGCATACTAAATCTTTACCTTTGTAAAATTTGCAAACACATGAATACTCCCTGTCTTTTTTTTAGACAGATTCTCATTTTGCCCCATTTGTAGAGTACTGTGACGTCACAGCTCACAGCAATCTCAAACTCTTGGGCTTAAGCAACTATCTTGCCTCAGCCTGCCAAGTAGCTGAACTGCAGGCAACTGTCACAATGGTTTTATATTTTTATTTTATTTTTAGAGACAGGGTCTCACTCTTTCTCAGGATGGTGTCAACTCCTGAGCTCAAGTAATCCACCTGCCTCTATCTCCCAGAGTGCTAGGATTACAAGCATTAGCCATCATGCCTAGCCCATAGATACTGTCTTCTTAGTAGTATAAATTGTGACTGATTTTATAGCCAATAAAAATGGCAAGGGCCTTCCAAACTACAGTTCTTTCTAGTCCCTTCTATTAAGTCCTTAAACATAACTGGTTTATTTATTTATTTATTTATTTGAGACAGAGTCTCAAGCTGTCGCCCTCAATAGAGTGCTGTAGCATCATAGTCACAGCAACCGCAAACTCTTGGGCTTAAGTGATTCTCTTGTCTCAGCCTCCCAAGTATCTGGGACTACAGGTGCCCACCATAATGCCCGGCTCCTTTTTGTTGTTGTTGCAGTTGTCATTGTTATTTTAGCTGGTCCGGGCCAGGTTTGAACCTGCCAGCCTTGATGTATATGACCAGCATTCTAGCCACTGGGCTATGGGTGCTGCCCATAACTGGTTTATTGGTGATATGTTTCATTACCAAGAAATATCCCAATTATGTACTAGAAGAAACAAATTAGGAAATGAAGACTAAAATTGGTTTTCAGGTATATTTATTTTGATAAGTCCATTACTTCTTTGGAGATTTTTCTTTCTCAGTTAGAAAAAAAATTAAATGGTAAGTTGGCTTGAAAATACTGAAAGTAACATAGCACTGAAACATAACTCTGCAAATAAGTGACCTTTACCGGCAACATGGTTGAGGGACTCTCTCTACTTTAAACTCTAGCCTGTGTTACTGTTTAAAAGGAGAAGATAAAGGAGAACAAAAAATCTTGGTGAAGATAATAAAATTGAATAAGGAATTACTGTTGGGATTCAATTTAAGTTGAGAATAATTGTTTTATGTAATCTGACAGAGCATAATTTAGATTCACAAAGAGTAGGAGATACATATCCAAGAAGAAGAAGTGATGTAAGGCAAGAATTACTCACCACTTGGAAGCTATAGACTTTAAGACAATTTGCCAAGAACACCAAGCATAGTAACAATAAAAACACCTCAACCTTCTATCCCATTAATTTCTAAATATTGGGACTCCACTATCAGGCCCCAGAGTATTACTAAAGGCATTCATACTTCAAGATAGAGCCATCTAATCATTTAGATTGGGAATTTATACAGCATAGCTGTATAATCTTGATTTATTAATCTGATATGTCTAAGCAAGGCTCCTACCCCAAAACTACAGTCTCTCTAGGACTGTAGAATCCTATCACACTCATGGCACATCCTAATACATTTTAGCCTGGGGTCTTTACTCTTTTGCTCATTTTTAGAATATTGTCTTCACTATTTTTACTGACCATGGCAATTTCTAATCATATGTAAAGTCCTAACTCCTTTTACCTCCTTTAAGAAGCTTTGCTTTTATTTTCATTTATTGCTGTTTTAATACATGTAATGTTTGTTACCTGACCTGAATTCACAATGTTAATCCAATTAATATATTTTTCTTAATGTAGTTGGGCTAATTTCTTCTTTCATGTTACATGTAAAGAACTTTCAGTTCCCTGAGTTTAAGTTGCCAAATATCACACACTAAAAGTAGGATTTAAAGCCAATC
>NW_003852887.1:19459-22606 GCF_000181295.1 Otolemur garnettii | reverse complement strand
ATTATGATTAGCTTATGTAAATTATCTCAATTGCATCTTAAAGTATTTTAAAAGTATTTATTTCACTGGACTTATATTTCTCCAGTATATTTTTGAGTTAATTAATTAATTTATTGCTTATTAACATCTATATTTTTTTCTATATGAATTCAATTACTTCATAGATAAAGACCTTTATAGTTAGATCATCACCACAAAATATGGCCTGTGTATAGTAAGGACTTCATAAGTATTTGTTGAATAAGTTAATAAATAAAAAAAACTAACATTATTTATTGTCTTAGTACTGAAAGCAATTTTTAGACTGAAAATATGTGTAGTCTTTATAATACCCCATTCTGTACCTCTAAAATTAACATGTTAAAGTAGCATCCCTGAGTATAACAGAATGTTACTATAGTTAGACATGAGACCTTTGAAAATGTAATTAAAGTAAAAAGAACTCACATGGGCACATCCTAACCCAATATGACTGGTGTGCTTATAAGAAGAGAAAATTAGAACAAAGATACACACAGACCTAGGGATAATTATGTGAGCACAGACAGCGAAGGAGGTCATCTCCCAACCAGCAAGACAGACCTCAGAAGAAACATATCTGCTGACATGTCACTCTTAGGCTTCTACTCTTTCGAGCTGTGAAAAAAATAAATTTCCACTTCTTAAGCCATCCAGTCTGTGGTATTTTGTTATGGCAACTCTAATAAAGTAACAGAGAGGTAAGCCAGATTTTCATGACTCCATCCTTTCCAGAAATATAAGGACCTTAATAGTATTATAAATTGCCAAATAAAATTTAAATCATATTTAAAAAGCCAAGCACTCTGAATATCACTTAGATACCATTTAGATGACATATTTCAAGAAACACGAGTGCTCTAACTATTGAATTGTGCACTATAAATTGGATCTAGTTCAGTCTTCTTTATTTGAATGATTCATAATATCTTATTTTATTACATGATATAGTCTTGTTTCAGTGAATTAGTGAGATGAGGACAAGTAGCTTTTCTTCCTTTCTCTACCACTGAATTCTAAAATAACTGTTGTGCATTTTGTAAACGAATTTTTTTTTCTCTATGACATGAAAAGAGAAAACCCTTTTCTGTGCATCTACTGAATTCTAAGCACTATACCAGTTATGGAATAGTACTCACTTTTTAATACATACAGCACCATAATTGTCACTGTGACCATTTACCAAGTGAGGAAGCTGAGATGAGTCACTTATCACCCATGCCAAATGGCAGGTGACTAAAAGACCTAAGAGTCACACCAATTGCCTGCTTTTGCAGGCTCTCGGTCTTTTCTCAGTATCAATCAAGATAGTGTCATCATTTTGAATGAATTGTTTTTCTCCATGTGAGCATGCCCAGTGGAATGTTTTGGTTTGCTTGTTTTGCCTTATAGGATCAAAATTCGTTTTAAATTATAGACTTGAGCCTTCGCTCATTTAAGTAATAAGATTTTGCTTAAAAACTTATTTCTCCAAAATTTTGAAAATATGGAGAGCCTTGGCAGATGGACACTGGATAAATGAACTATATAAATATAGCCAGTGTTATTTTATTATACCTGGATAGATTATTAGACATAGCCATATTACTAAAATTCAATTGTCACTCTCTAAGACATAAAAAAATTAAAATGAGTAGTCTGTTCATGTAACAGTAATACACATTGTACTACCTGTAATGTTAGGCTATTTGAATGAATGGTTTGCTTTGGAAATCTATGTGTTAGGCTCAAGCTGAATCAGATTCAGTTTTTGTTGTAACAGATGGACAAGCTCTTTCATAATGCTAATCTGTGCTCAGAATTCTCACAAAGGGCTGCCATCTCAAGTCTTTTTTGATCTTGTAAAGAGTATGTATCACTACATTTGGGGTTTTTCTGAAAGGAGTGAAATGGGATTGCAGAAGTATTCAATGAATGGCTTTTTTAAGGTAAAAAATAAACTCACAATCAATGCACACATTTTCTATGACTGCAGACTCACCAACCACAAAATGCCATCTTCATACAAAGTCAGTGGCAAATAGTATGGAGATTTTCAGATAGTTATCATTAGTGAGGTCACTAGCATGAGCCATCAAACTTCCCAGCACTAAGTTTTGATGCTGCATGAATTATAAAGGCTGAATAGAGTTAGCAAGGTATGCATTAAAACATAAATTCCCCCAAGTTAGAACAGTCAGTCCCAATATAGTTACCATATTTTGCCTTGTATAATGTGCATATTTTTGCCCAAATTTTTGAGGGAAAAATAAGGATGGGTATTATACATGTTAGTAGAAGTGTTTCCATTATTTTATTTTGTTTACCTCTGTTAAAAGTGTAACACCAGAAAGTAATAGTAATATCTGTATGCAAAATAATACCCTGGAATGTGGTAATGGCACTGCCTTCCATAGTTGCCCTCTCGCCAGGCAGGTACCACAGCTGCAGAAGCCTCGAGCCTGCCGTGCTGACTGTGCTGGATACCTGGATACTGCCACCACTGTTATCCTGGCAGTGGGCATACCTCCATTTGTGACATGATGATTAGTTTCTGGACTGCAACAAAAACAAGGTGGAAGTGGCAGCATGGTGACACCTCCTTCTCTCATGAGAGGCATAAGGTGCAAAGACAGCCACTGTGGAGAAGCTGGAAGCAAGCCTAGGGTCAGAGTGGTCCTGATGACCTGAGTGCCAACACCCCTCAGCTATTCCCTCCCAGCCCACTCCATCCACACCTCCTCTCATTTCCTATTCCTGCCCATGCCTATCACTGGAAATTTGGACACGTGCTCTGCTGAGCACTTATTTCTTAAGAAGCTGGGGTGAGGGGCCATAGCTGGCTCCTGATGATAGATTCCCACCCTTTCCAAGTTGCTTCATCTCTTACACAGCTGGCCCCATTCTGAGGAACTTGGACACTGAGAAGATCCCTGAGCTGGGCTCTGAGATCAGGATCTACAAGTAGCCCACTGCTGTGACTTTGGGCCTCAGTCTCCAAGTAGTTTATATACGACAATATCTGACAGAAAAGCATGAAAGGTTGAGGGTACCTAAGCCTATAGATTGTGATTTTGAACTTATGACTTGTCCAGATCTCCAAAATACTGAGTTGGTATAATTTATCAAACTTGCCAACAGGAAGAACCT
>NW_003852887.1:5704-19336 GCF_000181295.1 Otolemur garnettii | reverse complement strand
ATCCTCTAGTGGCTACCTACAAAGGCAAATGCAGAGTACTTGACCCTATACCTTTAGGAAAGGCTTTCTCCTCAGCGTGGTGTCTAGGTGGGTTTCATAATGGGGACAGGTGTGCACTCTGGAAAGGGTGGGGATTTATCATCAAGAGCGCAGGGCAGGCAGGGCCAGCTTCAGGGCTCTCACCAGAGCAGCCGTGCCACCTTCCCATTCCTGTTCCCATAGGATGGGGATAGGAAATGAGAGGATGTGGGGATAGCGTGGGTCAGGAGGGGACAATTGGGGGAGGCTGGACACTGAGCTCCCCTAGACCACTCTCAGCTGCTCCCAGGCTTGCTCCTGGCTTCTCCACAGTGGCTGGCTCTGTGCATCCTGCCTCTCGCAAGAGTAGGTACCACTGTGTGGCCATTTCTGCCCTCCTTTAAAAATATCAAAATGAAAGATGTTTTTCTGAAAGGGTGGGTAAAAAATGTGGGTGTGTGTTATACACAGGAGTACATTCTACATGGCAAATATGGTACTTACATTATGATAAAAATTGTTTCCATTAGGATGTTAGGACTTAATTACATGGTATGAACAATGTGATGCGATCACTTTGTGCCCAGCAGATCCTAATAGATGCTTTAGGACATTAGGACTTAATTACATGGTATGAACAATGTGATGCGATCACTTTGTGCCCAGCAGATCCTAATAGATGCTTCATGAACGCTTATTTAATGAGAATTCAATTATTTTAAGGAGAAGGATATGAAAATAAAATCAACACTGACGTTTATTTACCTAGCTTGGTTCAACCCCAGTTATTTAAATATCTGGCTGATATTTGGCATAGTGCTGAACGTGGCATCTTCAGCTTATTTCTTTATCTATTAAATAAACTTTTTCCACTCAAAACACTAGTTTCCCAAGGAAAAAATATTATATATTCAATATAATGAACTTGGAGGACTCTGGTTAATGTATTGCCTATTTGAAGGATCATGAGAATCATTAATAAATTAGAGTGTCTAAAAATCCTGAAGGTAAAGACATATGTTGCATATTCGTTAAAATTTTTCAAAATTTATTTGACAAAGACATCCATTTTTGTCTGCTTCCTATAATACCTGTTAATGATCCATTAAATGCATTACCATCAAAGAGGAAGAGTTTGCCAGCCCTATTTCCAGATGATGTATTTATTCTAAGGTACTCCAGCTATTCTCCCATATGATTCAGTATGTTACCAGACTCCATTTGGATTTTCAATCAATGAGAGAAATTACTTCCTCGCTTATCTTAACTACTGAACATTACAAATCTTTCAGAGTGCTTAGAGTCTTGGACTTTGAGCCCTGTTCTCTGGAAAAACTCAAACCAAAATAAGTAAGTAAATAAATAAAATCCTCAGATGGATCATAAACTTAAATGTAAAATGCAAAACAATGAAATTCTTAGATGATGACAGAGGAGGCAATCCAGATCATCTTTGGCTTGACGATGTGTTTTTAGATACAACACCAAAGTCAGAGACAAAATAGATAATTTTGACTTTATTAACAATTAAAAGGAAACAAACCTCTGTTATTCAA
Source organism: Otolemur garnettii (assembly GCF_000181295.1). Lineage (NCBI taxonomy): Eukaryota > Metazoa > Chordata > Mammalia > Primates > Galagidae > Otolemur > Otolemur garnettii. Next base: position 17,762 of record NW_003852887.1, on the reverse strand, counting down.
GAGATACTGTCAAGAGGAAGAGAAGACATGCCACAGACTGAGAGATAACATTTGCAAAAGATATATCTGATAACGGACTACTACACAAAATAGAAAAAGAGCTCTCAAAACTAAAAGAAAAAAATGGGAAAACAAAAGAACTAATTTTAAATTGGGCAAAATATCTGAGCAAACACCCCACCATAGGTGGTGAACAGGTGACAAATAGACAAGCAAAGATGTGCTCAGCACCACGCTTCCTTAGAGATTTTTAAATTAAAACACCAGTTAGCACCACTCACTAATAGAATGAGTAAACCCCAAGTACTGATAGCACCAACTTCTATTAAGGATGTGGAGCAACAGAAATTCTTACTCACTGATGTTAGGTACGCCAAGTGGTGTAGGCACTTTGGAAGATAGTTTTGCAGTTTCTTGCAAACAAAATATACTTAGGCCATGCAATGCAGCTCTTTTACTGCTTGATATTAATCAAAATGGACTGAAATCATGTCCACACAAAATCCTCTATACAGTTGTATGTACTGGCTTTGTTCTTAGTCACCAAAACTTGGAAGTAATGAAGATGTGCTTCCATAGGCAGAGATAACTGAACTGAGGTTATACACATATCTCTAGACAATGGAATATTGTCCAGTCTATCAAAAAAGCACTGTCCATCCATCAAAAGGTACAGAGGAACTTTAAATTCATATTATTAAGGGAAAGAAGCCAATCTAAAAAGGCTTCCCAATGTGTGATTCCAACCACAGAACATTCTGGAAGGGGCATTCCCACCTTATATAAGTGCAGGTTAACTGATAAGCCTATACACATTCTGTAAATTAAGTGTTAATAGAATTGTTACAGAGATCATGAAACCATGTCAGAATATTTAGGAAACTTTAAAAGTCATAAATTAGGAATGAAAGGAAATGATAATATAATACAATGTCAATATTTAATGCCAAAATGTGTAAAATTTCAAGTACAGCATGCTTTATCCAAACTATAAACAAGTATGATTTTTGTGTCAACATGCCAAAAATACTGATACATACATATCCTAAATAATCAATCAAGGATATTATTTTTAAAATACTGAATTTACAAATACAGAAAGACTGGAATTCATCTTAGGGCATTACTTTAGAGTCAGATTAGAGGCAAAACCATAAATACATTCTCTTTACATTTTAGTTTTGCTTTCCTTATATATTATTTAATTAGCTTAGAGAGTAAGTGGAATATATTACATAGTAATCTAAGCACTAGAAGGAAACAAGACACTAATAACATTTCCCTGCTCTTAGCTTTCCTAAGCATATGAACCTGTTCTCATATTTTAGAAAGATTTGCTATCATCCCAGAGATTCAACATGCCACATGTCAGTTTTGGAAAGAAAATTCCAGATTATCTTTGAAAAGTATTTTGGTTGAATATTTCAATGCTCCCTATTATGCAGGATGCTAAACATATATCTTCTCATTTTGCTTCCATGATCCCATAAACGTAGAAACTGGAGTAACATGGTAGGGATGGGAGAGTCTTAAATAGACTATCCTTATCACATAATGAGGATGTGATCACATTATTATCATGTTGGACTACTAAGTAATCAACCCAAAACTATTACAGGCAAATGTTCTACATTACTCTAACTTAACGCATAAAAAAAACTTACATATTTTCTCACCTAAGTGAACAATTGACCTAAATGATATGTGATTTTCAAAACATGTTAAACATGTGCATGTGCGTCTCTTTGAATGTGATCCACATGTTTTTTGTCATAGGAGATTTCACTTTTTAGGTAAATTCTTTGAAGTATTACATAAAATTTTTAAGTACACAAGTTATTGTATACAGTATGGTAAATCGTTACAGAAAAGAATTAACATATAACCACACCCCTGAATATAACAGACCTCAGGAAACTTGCCCACGTGATACATGGTGTACATTTTTGTCTCTAGCATCTTTTATTCTACCTTATGTTTGTGAGATTCATTTATATAATTGCATATAACATTAGTTTGTACATTCTCATAGATACATAAAATGGTTCCCAAAATTTTGGCACCAGAACCGGTTTCATGGAAGACAAGTTTTCCATGGATGGGATAGTGGGGATGGTTTAGTGTTGATTCAAGAGCATTACATCACCCCCTCAGAATTATCAGGCATTAGATTCTCAGGAGTTTGCACTATAGTCCCCACCCCTGTGAGGATCTAACATTACTACTAATCACACAGGAGGTGAAGCTCAGGCTGTGATATGAACAATGAGAAGGAAGAAGCTTTAAATACAGATGAACCTTTGCTCCTCTGCCCAAGGTTCCCCTCCTGCTGTGTGGCCCTGCTCCTAAGAGGCCATAGATCAGTACTGGGTGATAGCCCTGGGGTTGGAACCACAAGGCATATAAATATATATCACACCATTTATTTATCCATTTTATAATCTTGATAGAGATTTTATTTCTTCCCAAGTTAAGCCCACTTTTCCTATGTTCATTTATGTGTATGTCTTTTTGGTATTTATATAACTATTTCTCTTGCTTATATTTGTACAAATGGTGTTGCTAGATCTCATGATACGTTTGGTTTTGAAGATAATCTCAAATACGTTTCTAATGTGTTTGTCTCAGTGGGAGACTTCAGATTGCTCCATATCTCGCACACTTAGAATCATATTAATTCTAGTCATCCTGGTAGCCTAGTAATAGAACACTATTATTGTTTTTAATTTGAATTTATATGTTGGCCAATAATATTAAGCAATTTTCACATATTTATCAAACCCTTGGTTAGATAGTTTTTGTAAAATGTCTCTTTAAGGACTTAAGTAATTTCTTTCCTCCTTTTTCCTTCCCTGCTTTTTCTGAGTCCTTTTAAAATGGGTTTGCATTTCTGTTTATTATTCATTTATAAAAGCTCCGTATATATTCTAGGTATAAGTCCTTTGCCAAATACATGTTTTGCAAATGTCTTCTTGGTGGCTTGCACCAGCCTTCCACAAAGGTATCTTTTGCTATACACTGAAATTGTTACTGTTAATGTAGTTCACATTATTAAACTTTTCTTTTACAGTAAGCACTACTTCTGTTAGCACATTTTGCTTATCCCAAGCAGTGAACTAATTATCCTATATGTTGGCTTCTAGAATCTTTATTATTGCACTTTTCACATTCAGTTTTATAAATCATATGGTATTAATTTTGTTTCTGATGTGTGGTAGGAATAGAAATTCATTTTTCTCTAATATGCATATGTAAGCTCATTTACTATTTATTGAAAAAAAAATACATTTTCTAGTGCCCTAAAGTGTATATTTGCTGTAAATCATGTTACTTCATACCTGTAAGTCTGCTCCTGACTTCTTAGAGCTCTATGTGTAACCTTGAACTAATGTTACACAACTGCCTTAACTAGTATGTCTTTGTGTTGTCTTGTCCTGATAGCTAGTGGGTTAAGTTATTCAGTATTGTGCTCTAAAAGAATTTGGTTGTTACAATTAATTTAATTCACATATAAAATGCAAAACAACTAGTAACTAAACAGATTGACTGCCACACTAGAAAAAAATATATTTCTTGTGGCCACACTGTTTTAGGTCAAGACAGACTAACAGAAGTGTGAGTTATATAGCACATGCTTCATGAGGCCCCAGGTCAAAACAAGTCTAAGTTTAATACAATTCACAGGGCATTTAATGTGTTAAAAACAAACAAAAAAGACAACAACAAAAGAGAATCTGTTGAGAATCTTTATAGGCTTATTCCAACTCATTATATATTTATTAATTTATTTTAGTTGTCTATTCTGTCTCTCTTTTACTACGTAAAGGCCTTGCATATCTCACATTGAATTTTCCCAGAGCATTCAATGTTATGTTGACTTTATTGCAAATGTTACCTTTTCTTTTTCCAATGAATTTTCCAGTAGCTTGTTGCTGATGCATGGAAATGGATTGCATATTGTTTACATACCGGAGTTCTGAACTTCTGTCTTTTCTGTCTCTATGTTCTCTATATGCTTTTCTGTGTGTGTATATATATATATACATATATATAGACAGAGATAGATACATTTTCCTTTTTTCTCTTACTTTATTATATCAATTAGGTCCTCTAATAATATTTTTATTAAATATAAGTAGTAGTAGTAGTAATGTAATCCTTTGTTCTGATTCCCAATGTCTGGAAAAATTTTTAATAATTTACCATTAAGTACAATGTTATCTGGAAAGCATTTAGTGTTTATAATGTCTTTATGAGATTAAGTGCCCTCTTATTTCTAGATCACCCAGAGCTTATTCATAAACAGATGATGAATTCTATCATCCTTCTTCATATATTGAAATAATCCTATCTTTTTCATCCCTTAGTGTGGTGAATTTCATTGACTGAACTTTAAAGGTTAAATTAACCTAGCATTCAAGAACAATCTCCACTAAAATGAGGTATGTCATGTTTATACTGGGTATTGTTCATTTCTTAAAGTTTTATTAAGATACTTTCATTTATGTGCATATATGAGAGATTAACTTAGAAATTTCTGTTCTTTTGATATCTTTAATCTTGGTATTAAGACTACATATAATAAACACATAGATCAAGAAACACATTTAGGGAGTATTTTTTTCATATTTTGTTCTCTCTATAATTTTTCATGAGACTGGTGGGTGATATTTATACCTTAAGTATTTGAATAACTCCCAAGTAAGGCCACCTGAGACTGGAGCTTTATGGGCAGCAAAAGTTTTACTTAAATATTATATTAATAAGCTACTCAGATTTTCTACTTCTTCTTTGTTAGTGTGGTATTTAAACTTTTAAAATAATTTGTCCATTTTATCTAAGTTTCTAAATGAATTGTCATAATATATTCCATATAAATTCATCTTACTTTGTTAATGCCTGTAGGGTTTTTATTAATGCTCTTATTCTTCATTCTGGTAATTTTTGTCATCTATTTCTTCCATAACCAGACTCCATCCAATTTTGTTTCTGCAGATTTTGTTCAGGGGTCCTCAAACTACGACATGCAGGCCACATGCAGCCTGCCTAGGACATTTATCGGGCCAGTCAGGTGTTTTTGCCACCACTGCCTGTCCTGCTTAGCAGCTGACTTGTCCCGGGACCTACAGTCCAGCCCTCCAGTGGTCTGAGGGACAGTGAACTGGCCGCCTGTTTAAGAAGTTTGAGGACCCCTGTTTTAGATGCATGTTCCCTGCGTCAGTGGTTTTTATTCTTATTTTTATCATTTTTTCCTCCTAATATATTTAATAGTCATTCTAATTTCTGTAATGGCCTCTACTGTGTTCTATGGGGTCTTTACAATTGTATTGTCTATTCTTAAAATATTTAAAATTGTTCCAGCTTTATTTATGTTATTGATTTCTAAATTGTTCTATTTTATTAGGATGATAAACTGTAAATGATTTTAACAGCTTAAAATTTATTCAGACTTAGTTTATGGTCTAGTATATGGTCAGTTGTCTATAAATAATAGAAAAAAATATGCATTTGTCATTATTCTTTGTAATGTAATGTATATGTCAGTTATGCTAACTTTGTTAATCATTTTGCAAAATTACTTTATGTTCTTAGTATCTTTTTGTGATTATTTTATCAAACCTTCATAGAGATACATTAACTTATTTTTCTAAGGGTGTGACTTTTTCTGTTTTATTGTTTAATTCATTGAGGATTCACTTGATATATTTTAAATCCTGATCTTGGACAAATACAATTTGAAGTATTATATCTGCTTAATAGCATTAACATTATATACAATATATATCCTTTTAACATTATAAAAATTCCCACTACACATCCTGCTGGATGCATTACCTAAAAGATTAATTTTTCAAATATTATCAAATTTGTATGATTTTATACTAGCTTCTGCATTGCATATCCAAATATAAGAAATCTGTGTTCTTGTACTTAAACTCTGTCACTTATAAATAGGATATCACTGTGTGTTATTTATCCAAGCCATTAGTCATTGTCTTTTAATTAAAGAACTTAATCAACAAGTATTTACTGATGATATTTAAGTCTACTTTAAAAATATTTGCTTTTATTGATGCCACTTATTCTTTGTTTCCATTTATTTTCTCTTTCTTGTACTTTTTTAATTTATCTATTACTTCTCAATTATTTGATTTCCCTCCTCAGATCTAAGTTATAGTATTATTATTACTAGTGCTGTTACTGTTGTGGTGGCTGCAGGTGTGATGGTTATCAGAGAGATTATAAACAGCATCTTTTATTTATTAGACATTATTATTAATTATTTTCAATTCCCTGGTTAGTGCAAGAGTCTTTTAGCACTTTAATTCAATGTCCCACATTCACATATGTTTTTTCGTGATGTAAACATAATTTCTAGAGACTTTGAATACAGTATTTTGCTAATACATTTTGCTCATACATGGTATTTCTCATCTATCTCTTTTGCTCTATAGATGTGATCTATTCTTTTTGTATATGACATGGTAGTCCATTATAGCAATATAACAAATTTGTTCCCTTTCTCTCTCTTGATAGGAATTTCATTTGTTTCCGGTTTCTCCTAAAACACTTCTGAAAACATTGTCTTTGTACCTGTCTCATGGTTCTCATATGCTTTTTTGTCAACATTGGTTTTATAACTTATAATTGTGCTATTCTAGCCTTTTGACAGCTGATTATGACAAATTATGATTGCCAACTAAAAACTGTATTACCTCTAGTCTGTGAAAGCCCACACATTTTCCACTCCAACTTGCAAACAAAAGACCACTAGAGGAAGACAACCTCTGCTCTTTATCTATTTAGCACTTTCAGACCAGAGAGGAATTTTAGGGAAAATAAAAGATGACATTTTACCCCATGTGAAGAAAGGTAAGACTGCTTTCACAAAGTGTGGATCATTGTTTAATGATCAATGTCTCTAAAGTATCTCTTAGTTCTCATTTGCTCATTTTTCCTTGAGACCCAGTGGACTATGGGTAGTTCTCATTTGTATAGTAGCTTCTTAGCATAAATGAGGCCCTAAAATCCAAATCATTTCTCTGATGTCATGGCCAATGTGTGGCCAGCAAAATACTTTTTTGAGTTCTCTAATCTTATAAAAATAACTATCCATAATTAATGGAAGTATTTTATTTTCATCATAACTTAGACTTTTTTCTGAAGTTTAAAAAATTCAATACATATTCCTATTGTCGAAAGGGCATGAAGAAAAATACTTAATAGTAAAACAACCAAGATAGAGAATATTAACATTTTTTACTTTTATGTACATGTTTTAGTTATTTTACATACTTTCTTTATATATAAAGTATGTGCATTTACACAATTGAAATCCATTTGTCTTTATATCATATTTTGCTTCCTTAACTTGATAAAATAAACTTTTCTTCTTGTTTACAAGTTTTTTATAAACCTCAATTTAAAGACTGCATGATATTCTTTAACATGGATATATGTTATTTCAGTTACTTGTTCCCTGGTTATTATGCATTTAATTATTTGCATTTTTTATGAGTCTAAAGAATGTTGAAATACTTAAATATCTTTTAATATAAATATTTCTCATGATTTCACAGTAGTATTTAACATTATATTTATAGAGGTAGAATTTCTGAGCCATAGAGACACTTTGTATTTATACTATTTGCATTCAGGAAAATTGTATATTTCATGAAATTATACAAGTAATTTGGTTGCTAAAAAGTAGGTCCAACATGATGGAGGGAGTGTCAAGGGTCAACACTGAGAGAGTAAACAAGGTTATCAGAGATGGTTAAATAGAGGCGTGGCAGTCACTGTCTCTGCCACCCTGAAATCCCCAAACATCATAGGCACTCTTCTGCCCAGTCTTATGAAAGTGATCAGTGTGCCCAGAACAGGGCTTAGTGCACACACAGTAAAAGCATAATGTTTATTCTTTGGTCTCCTTCCCACTCTGTGCTAACAACTTGTATCAGATAGCACCACTGCCCTGGCCTCCTTTTCTTAGTTCAGAACTCCCTCTTTCCTTCCAAATGTGCATGCTGAGCCTCACTATGTTTGTGGACAATCAACAATTGCCTGCTCTCCTATTAGAGGAATTGTTTTCCTTTGAAATTGTGGGAAAACCTTCATTTAATGTTTGCATCTGGTTGAAAAGCCCAAGAAGATTCAGCAAGGACAAGCAAATGAATATAAAATAGAGGAGGAGGAAGAGGACAGAATAAGAAATAAGATCCAGTAGCACTATTTTTTTCCTTTTCTAAAATCAGAGAAACACAGACACACCACCCACATATGCAGGTCACAAAATCAGAAATTCAAAGATGATGATTCTGAATATCAAAGTAAAAGTTACTCAGACAAACCCAGACAAAATGCAGATGTTTCTCATTTACATGACCGACTTCTCTGACTTACACAAATGCATGAAATGCTGAATGTCTCAGTGACAGTCCCCTGTCTGCAATTCTCTGTTCATAGACACAATTTAGAATGAGAAAGAAAAATGGGAAAGATAATATTTTTGTCATAATTTTTCATCTTTCATAAATGATGACCATTTAATCTTTATTATATCCTGCAGATTAATATACTCATTTTTAGACCAGGCAAATGAGATGGATTAAATTAAATAAATTATCCAAAATTCTCAATATTTTTTCAAATAAATTTAAAGAAATTAGCCATATATTAATACTCAGTAAAGCTATTATCCCCTAGAAATATATATATATATATACACTAGTGGGTTTCATTGCTCCATTATTTTTAAGAACAAAAATGGAAATAAATTAAAAAATATATCAATAGTATATGGATAAATAAAGTATGAGATATTTATGCACTAGAAATCTGCATGGAAATGAAAGTGAATGAACTGGAATTATGTGTACCAATATTCCCAGATTATAATTTATACTAAAAGAGCAAGATACTGAATGATTCATGTTGTATGATAACATTATATGATGTCTGAGGACATGAAAGGCAATTGCAAACATAGATTATAGCTGCATAAATAAATAATAGTAGCATAATAAACATTTACAAGAATGAGACAGAAAAAAAGTTAGGAGAGTGATTACTTTTGAACAGGGAGATGGGAATAGAATCAGAGATGGGAATTTACAAAGGAAATTACAATTCTATTTGCATAACCGGGAAGCTGATGGTAAAAGCTTACAGTTTTATGTAGTTAAACTATGCTGCCCAGATGTTTATTATATTACCTTTAAATAATTGTTGAGTGGATAAATTGTTAAAATGTAAACTAAGGAATGAATGCAAGCAGTATTTCTCAAATAATTTAACATCTACTGCTTAATTACCTCTGTTCTATGTGAAAGCGCACATATCTTGTTTCTATTTCAAATCAAATAAATTTGCATCTATGGTGAGTAAATCTAGTAAAAACCACTCTTGTGTACATTCACACATCATACACAAAACAAAATCTGATATGTGTTGTGTGCATGGAAGTGTGTGTGTGTTTACGTGTATAGTAAGAAATTTTGAGACCCATTGATCTGAAAAGAACAGATATTAAATACTTCATAGACAGGCTACGAACCTAGCGTCTAACTGGTTGTCCTGAGTATTTGTGAATCTCTGTGTTTATTCCATTTCCTCTGTATTAAATGGGAGTAAGCTAATTTATGACATGTTTTTTAATGGTCTTCCCAACAAATCTGAATCATCCATGACCTTGTAAAATTGAAAAGCTAGAATTATATTGGTTTCTTTGATTTACCAAATATTTATTGAGTCCCTAGCACATACCAAGCACTACTTTAAAGCTCATCCCAACCCTTAATAGGGACCTGAGCTGGTGCCTCAGTGTGGGATCGTGTGGTAGTTATCTTCTCCAGTAGTTTTCTATCTGAGCATGAGAAAGAAAGCATGCAGAAGGTCTATAAATTATGAGAGAGAATCCCAACAAAGTATTGCAATCATAGTGAGGAATAAACATCTACCTCTCTTCCTTTACAGGTGAAGAATTCTAAAGCTCAGTTATAGTGAATAAACATTTATAGATATTACACCATAATAAGGCAAAACAGGACTTGAATTATGTCCCACATATACTATACCCATATCCATTCCTTTGCAGTTAGTAGTGTACAGATCCATAACAATTGCTCCCAATCTTATACTGACAGATCCAGTCTTCAAGTAATTTTCTGTCCTCATACTTGCTGGAGTTCTAGTTCACCCCAACTGAATTACAGTAGCTCTTGAAAATATTTCCTAGACTATAACTGACATTTGAGCTTCCTTGATCCCTGATAGTAACAGATTGGACTTTGCCTCTGCTTCAGCTTTGTCTATAATGATCCCTCTCTTAGTGAAATGAACACCCTACTTCAGAACGTTACTTTTATTCCTGGATTCTTATCCTCCAGGTGTGTATTAATACTTAAAAAAAAATCCCAGGGCAGCACCTGTGGCTCAGTGGATAGGGCGCTGGCCCCATACACCAAGGGTGGCAGGTTCGAACATGGCCCTGGCCAAACTGCAACAAAAAATAGCCAGGCATTGTGGTGGGCATCTATAGTCCCAGCTACTTGGGAGGCTGAGGCAAGAGAATTGCTTAAGCCCAAGAGTTTGAGATTGCTGTGAGCTTTGATGCTATGGTACTCTACCCAGGGCAACAAAGTGAGACTCTGTCTCAAAAAAAAAAAAAAAAAAATCCCAGTTATGACCATAAGCTATCCATTAAAATTAAATAAAATAATATCCTTACCTATAGGCAAAATACCTATGTGCCTCTGGCCAAAAAAGCCATTTGAGAGAGAGCAGTGAAAAGACTTTGTGCAGGTATACTTGTGAGAAACTGAGGCAGAATCCCATGTAGCCAGGTTGGTTGTGGCTTTGGCTGGAATACCATTTAATGCGTTAAGGAATTAAGGTTAACTTTATGAGGCCAATAAAAAAGCCCTTTGGAAAACTGGCCAGATACCCATCAATAACCTTTTCTAATCTGTGGTAGTGTAATGAAGGTAGCTTGCTGATGGGTCGGGAATGGAACTGTGCTCGGAGACCTCAAGAGAAGAGGAATTTACCTAATGCACTCAGGTATCTAATGGCACAGATGAAATCTGGGCTCATGAAAGGCTTTTGACAAGTCCAGCCTTGAAAATTCCTTATAAAAAGTTCCAGTGAAAACCCCTTGACTTAAGGCCTACATGGGAGCAGAGGTTTGCACACAAATTCCTGTATGCTCAAGAAGTTTCTTTATGCCTTGCTTAAAGATTCAAAGTAACAGCCTCCAAATGGCAAGGCCACCAAGGGCAGGTATTCAATCTACCTTGTTCCTCCATAGCCTTAGGCTTCATCAGATAAGAACAAAGAAAGTAATGACTGACAACATGTTCTCTAGTAAGTTATGTTAAACCAGGTTTTGTTGAAAGGGTTATGCTTAAAGGTGTATGTTGGGTGGATTATCAGATTATTAGGGAGGAACTACTTACAGGGTGGGTGGTCACAAGATGTTCAAATGGATTAATGAAGTCATTTATGTATAGTGCACATGTGTGGAGGGATTGAGATGAATATTAATGAGGTCATTGCTGTCTAGTGCGCATGCACAAGATTAACTATATAAACCAACAGTAAATAAAGAAAGCTCGCCATTTTGCCTGAGCAAGCAGATGGTCGCCTTTATTTAAAACACAATTTCAATAAGCATGCTTATTCTCCGCAACATGGCTTTTCCGCAAGACTCTTACAGCAACACTTACCCTTGAAGTTCTCAGTCTAATGGGAAAGAATAAACTATAATTACCAACATAGTTAATTCATAGACAAGCTATAAAGCTGAGGATAAGAGGTCCTTTCTTTAGTTATTTAGAAACCTGCTCAGTGTACACAGCTTGATATGCTTCCCTAAAGGACCTTGTAGTCTCACCATATAGGTTTAAATCCTACTGAAATCAGCTTTTTAGGAAAAGTCAGGGACCCCTTGCAGATCTGAGTAACCAGGAAGACTATAATGTTGAATATAGTGAGAAAAGCCATAGACCATCCATTTTCCACTGTGGATTATTTCTCAGTGCCTTATCAGCAAACTTCC
>NW_003852887.1:0-5174 GCF_000181295.1 Otolemur garnettii | reverse complement strand
TTGACCGGCTGGCCAATTTCCTGTCTCTCTCCCTCTGTTCCAACTGCCCTGTTTCCTTAAACAACAATATTAATGACCCTACCATGGTCTCTAAATGTTCAAGTGAAAGGAAGAAGGAAGAGTTGCACCCTGCATGTCTCTCTCACTTTAAATCAAAAGCTTAAAATGATTAAGCTTATTGAGGAAGGCAACACTGAAAACTGAGATAAGCCAAAAGCTGGGCATATTGCCGAGGCCACGTAGTTAGCCAAGTTGTGAACACGAAGGAAAAATTCTTGAAAGAAATTAAAAGTGCTACTCCACTGAACATAAAATAATAAGACAGTAAAACAAACTTAGTGCTGCTATAAAGAAAGTTTTAGTGGTCTGAAGGAAAGAGCAAACCCCTCACAATGTTCCCTTCAACTAAGGTCTAATCCAAAGCAAGGCCCTAACTCTCTTCAATTCTATAAAAGCTAAGAGAGGTAAGGAAGCTGCAGAAGAAAAGTTGAGGCCACCAAAGGCTGGTTCATGAGGTTTAAAGAAAAAAGCCATATCTACAACATACGAAGGCAAGGTCAAATGCAAGTGTTTATCTAGAAGTTGCAGCAAAGTAGCTAGAAGTTCTAGATGAGATAATTGGTGTTGCACCAAACAACAGATTTTCAATGTGGGTGAAATAGCCTCATGTTGGAAGAAGATGCCAACTAGGACTTTCAAAGCTAGAGAGGGGAAGTCAGTGTCTGGTTTCAAAGATTAGGCTGACTGCCCTGTCAGGAGTAAATCCAGCTGGTTACTTAAAGTGAAAGCCAGTGTTTATTAAATGCTTGAAAAGTCCTAAAGTCCCCTTAAGAATGGTGTTATATCTGCCCTGTCTGCTGTGTTCATGAAAATTAAAAGCCTATGGCAGTAAATCTATTTAAAGCATATTTTACTGAATATCTTAATTCCATTGTTGAGACCTACTGCTCAGGGAATACAAACAGACAAACCCTTTCATTCAAAATATTCGTATTCCTTGACAAGGCACCAAGTCATCCAAGAGTTTTGACAGAGAGGAGCAAAGAGTCTGTGGGGAATTGCAGGCGACAGGTGGCTTTCAGGGCACAGCAGCATTGGCGGCAGCCCAGTACAGGGGCTCCCAGCCATGTGGCCATGTTGTCTCCCACTTTAAATGTCAGTCAGGACTGAGATGGGCTGAAAGGGGCAGCGACCCCCGGAGCCCCACACCTGGGAGCACCATGGCGATCCGACCCAGTTCACAGACGCCCACTTTCCTGGAAACTCTGAGTACAAGTTCACAGATGTTACCCTCCCTGGCCAGAATCTGACCCCGCAACCCCACCCTTGTGGCACCCCAAGTGGCAGCACGGGAGGCCCAGGTGGCGCAACAACTGGACAGCAAGCTAGACACGCAGGTAAGCGGTCCATGGGGAGCCACAGTGCCCAGGACCTGCCCAGCTCCCTCTACGGCTAGGCCTGGGTGGACAGTCCTCGGCCCCTCCACTCCAGCTCTGTCTGAGCTGACCTCTGCCAGTTCTTTTACCCTGTCTGGGTGTGCCTCTCTCCCTGGGCCAGTGCAGACCTGCTACAAGTTCCTCCACAAGCCTGGCACAGAGGAGTATACTGCACTGGGTCCCTGCTGACCTGCCTTGACCACTCCACTCCAAGTGGGACCGGGCTGCCCTTCCCTGGTCCCTCTTGCTCCAGTGATCTGCCCAGAATCTCCCTGCTGCCTGGTCTGGGTCTTGTTCAGCCTAGATCTTAGGTGACCTTCCCATAGTCTTCTTTTTCTTGCCCTGTCTCAGGCGACTTTCAGATCCTTCTCTGTCTGGTCCAACAACCCAATTGCATCCCTTATCTGTGGTTGCAACCATCTGGCCATATTCTCCCTCCCCTCCCAGTTTATGCCCAAGGAGCTACAGGTTGCAACATCCCTGTGCCCAGGCACCCTGACAAGCACAGGGTTGAGACTCCCTGAGCAGGGAGGAATTTTTGCCTCCAGTGGCCAATACTCACTCAGTGGCTACTAAGATTTTTCCTGAAGCAGGCTCCATTTTGGTTTTCCTTCTTGCATTGCCTCTTGCTGAATTCGAGCTGTTAAACATAACTCCACAGCCCTGCCTTGGAAAAACTGTATTTGAGTTTTGTTCTTCCAATGGGAAAGTGATAACGGGTTTTACATAAATGGGTCTGTCACATCGGAAATATCTTTTTAACAATGTGGATATTTAGTGAAGGTTACCAGGTTTTTCGGTTTTTTTTTTTTTTTAAATTGGGGTTTGAGTTGTGACAAGGATCAGACATACACTTTCTGGACCTGGGTCCCTGCCTGGGGTAGAGGGGGCTGACCAGTGTCCTCGGGAATGTTGCCATCATTCTTTAGATTTCAGATTGCTTTCACTGGAGGCTCGCTATGCGCCTCACACCTCCCTCAGGTTTATTTCCCTGAATATTCCACCGGGGAGGAGATATGAGGCTCACTTTGTCATAGGTGTCCCTTAGAACATACTTCTGTTCTGGAGCTGGGGAATCTCCTCTTAGTCAACCAGAGTGAGCTTAGACCCTGTCCTTGGGGGAGGGAGATTTATGCACAAGTTGATTGAGTCACTCCCTTGAGTAGACCACCCAGTTGGGCTTTATTTTAGCCCCCAATGGGAGCAAGAGACATTTGACTCATGCTAAAGCCAGAGTCCATAAAATAGAACCTGCATAATGGGTGGGGCATCAGGAGAAGACCCATCCTTGTATCAGTGTGCAAGTGCTTTTGTTTTTTTCCAGTTTTTGTTTACATTTGGTGAAAGTATGAAGGAAGAGGGAATTTTTTTTCCTGGAGAAGAGAACTGGAGTTGATGAGTCCTAGGCTTCTTGCAGTTTTAATATTATGTGGACCCCTGTGCTTTGGAAGCTGTAAAATGCAGAGGCATTTATATTTTTTTGACTTTTAAACATGAAGAAAATCTGTATTTATGTGCAAAATGACTAAATAGGGCTGTCTGTAACTTGTGTCCACCCTATCAGAAAGGCTAAGGATAAAGGCTAAAAGCTAAGGTGTAGCATGATCTGTGGCAGCTGGAGTTGGGGGTGTTATAAAATGTAATCATTTTTGTTGTGAGAAGAAATATATGTTATTTTTATATCTGATAAGATAGCATCCATGCAACCCATTGATTTGGAGTAATTTCCACTTCTGAGTCTTAGTATTTAATAAATATATTTTATAAAGCTAGAGCTTCCATAGTGTGACTCCTTTGATGGATCTGGGCAAAAGGAATTGAAACCCTTTTGAAAATAATTCACTAGTCTAGATGCCATTAAGAGCATTGCTAATTCATAAGGAAAGACCAAAATATCAACATTAACAGAAATTCAAAGAAGTTGATTCCAACTTTCGTGGATAATTTTGAGAGGTTTGAGTCTTCAGTACAGGAAATAACTGCATATGTTGTAAAAACAGCAGGAGAACTAGGATTATAAGTGAAGCCTGAAGATGTGATGAAGTCAGTATAAACTCACGATAAAACTTTAATTGATGAGGAGCTATTTCCTATGGATGAGCAAAGGAAGTAGTTTCTTGAGAAGGAGCCTAATCCTGGTGAAGATGCTATAAATATTGTTGAAATGACATCAAAGGATTTAGAATATTACCTAAGCTTCATTGATAAAGCAGTGACATGATTTGAGAGGATTGATTCTAATTTTGAAAGAAGTTCTACTGGGGGCCAAAATGTTATCAAATAGAAATTAAAAATACTTTTCTTAAAAGAAGAGTACTTCAATGAGAAAAAATTCATTTTTGTCTTATTTTAAGAAATTTCAACAGCCACCCCAGCCTTGGCAAACACTGTCCTAATCCGTCAGCAGCCATCAATGTAGGCCATACCTCTTCACTAGCAAAAAAATTACAGCTCACTGAAGCTATGTGTGGGTATATTGTTTCTGTAGATTAAATATTGCACATTAATAATACTATAGTGTAAACATGTTTAATATGCATTATTTCAGTGATCCAAAACCAAACTTTCAATATTAACAGACCATGAAGACCTTTGTAATCACTATTAACAATGCCTATTACACCTCACTGTAATAATTGTTTTATTGAATAAAAATTTGTTTGAATATCTATCTTCCCTTTGAACTGTTAACATGTTGAAACTGAGGCTGTACCTTATTTGTTGTCATAACTCCAGGGCTAAACGTAATGCACATAGTAGATGCCAGGTTTATACTTGTGGAGGACTTAAAAGCTACCATTAAAGTTTTTTTTTGTTTTTTTTTTTTTCCACATCTAAAATCCCTTAAAAGACATCCTGCATTTACTTATGTTTATAGATAGGTAATACTCATAACCTCAAGGAGCCAATTTGCAAGCAATAAAATGATCATACAGGGATATCTAACAATGGTTTTGTAACCTAACAATTTTTTAAAATCTCTGTTCCCTGAAGTGACTCCATAGTGAAATGAAAACATTTTCAGCTTCCAACTTTTATATTTATTTTGTTATTGGATTAAGTCTTATAATTCCCCTAGTTTAGTTTTTGGAATGGATCTTATTATTCTCCACTGAACCTTTTACTCCTTCTATAATTCTATTCAAGTCCCTTGTTCTCAGTACCTTGGCTACATGAGATACTGAGTGGAGAATAAGAATAATAGGACCACCAACCAACTGACAGTTTGCAGTTGAGGAAAATTCTGATAACTCTCATGTCACTAAGGATTCTGTAACTTACAGAAAAACACCTATTAAAAAAAATCATATCTCATTATAACAAATAGATATCTTAATACTTTCCCGAATTATTCAGTAAAGCCAAGACATGAGATAACATCGTACATATAATATCATAATCTTAAAACTCTTTCATTGTACTAAATATTGTATCAAGCACCACATAAATAATCTCTGACGCTTGCAAAGCCTGGTGGCATGAACATTACTAGCCCTACTTTGCAAGTAAAAAACTAAGGTTCAGTGACAGCTGGAACAATATCCTAAGCCAGAATGACAATATGAAAAGTGTTTTGTTTATTGCAAAATGAGATATATATCTTTTTAGTTCCAAGCACTGAAAGAAGTCCCATCTCTGCACTTTTGAATAAGCTCTATTGGTAGCCACAGTGCAAGGATGGTTGCTGCTGAACACTTTCAGAACCTTGAAAAACAGGAAAAATATGTAATTGGGTTT
>NW_003852886.1:45485-46474 GCF_000181295.1 Otolemur garnettii | reverse complement strand
AACAATGACGGCTGCAACCAAAAAATGGCCGGGCGTTGTGGCGGGCTACAACAAGTAGCCTGTAGTCCCAGCTACTTGGGAGGCAGGAGACTCGCTTGAGCCCAGAAGTTGGAGGTTGCTGTGAGCTGTGATGCCACAGCACTCTACCCAGGGCGACAGCTTGAGGCTCTGTCTCAGAAAAAAAGAAAGAGAGAAAAGAAATTGTATTCCTTTACCTGACAGAATTACAGTCTTCAGGAGTCCTCTGCCAAAATGCACGTGTGCCCATGTGTGGTTACGACTATTCATTCATTAAACAGTATCAGTCATTAGCCCCATGTATGAGACCAGCTTGTTATGTCCTTCCTAACTTCATGGCTAAAGCCAGGGAAGCTCAAAACATGCATGTTTTTAAAATATTATAACTTTTTCTGATTTTAAAAATAATAAATGCCCATCGTAGAAAACACAGTAGAGAACATTCTAAAGAAGAAAATCATCTCCCCTCTATGAGGTGAGTCATCTTAACATTTGATTCTTCTTTCCAGCTACGTAATTAGCGATATACCTATAATCGATGGGAATTGCGTGGATTTTGAGGTCTGGATAAAATGACACAAACCCATTTCTCTCCTTATAGAAATCCAAAGCCCTCTCCCAAATTTCTGTAGGTCACTGGAGATTATTTTCTCATAGTCAGTTCTTGCTCCCAGCTCCTGCCTCCAGAGATGCTATCTCTGCTCATGACCAGGTGTACCCCCTCCCACAATGCACACACTTGTGCATGTGTGAGCACAGACACACGCGTGCTGCCCCACTTGTATTTGCGTCGTAAGCCAAAGACCAGGGTGTAGGAGTGTGCACTGCAGCATGTAGTTTCAAATGAAATACCAGCCAGAGGCCTTCCTGACAATACCCTTTGGCCATTCCCCACGGCCCTGCTGGGCCCAGGTTGGGAATGCCTCGCAGTCCTCTTCCCTGACCCTGGCCTCAAGCAGAGCAGTTTAGCT
>NW_003852886.1:39527-45101 GCF_000181295.1 Otolemur garnettii | reverse complement strand
TTTTTTTTTTTTGCCCCCTAGTGGTAAGATAGGATTTTACCAGACAGAAAGAAATACAGGAGTAAAAAGTACCAGAGCTTCTGGCAAAGAAGACCCAAGTCCAAAGTCTCCCTCAGGTGCCCTTTGTCCAGCGGTATATGTTACATTTTGGCCAGGACTTTTCGACGTTTGTGAGTGTATTAACAATGAACGAATGTAGTCCCTCTTCTGGGGCAAGGTTGCTGGGGCCTCAGGTCTTCCTTTCTAACTCAAGTGCTATATCAAATTATTTTCTAAAGCAAGGATGCTTCCCCCCCCAAGAGGAATATTACTGTTAGTAGTTAAGACAATAAAATGTTCAACCCATATTCATTTTTTAATACTGTGGCTGTCATAAGACTTTCTATCCTTTTCAAAATAAATGATGTTATAAACATTTTATCATGTCAATAAAAGTTATTCAAGGAATGTATGTCACATCTAATATTTCATCATGAAAATAAGTAAATGTTCCTGGGGGAAGGGTTGGGTCAGGAACACAAGGAATGTGAGAAAGGCTGTTTGTGGGCACCAGAGGACTGAGGTCATTAGTAGGGGACAAGATGTTCCTGTCTCCCATGAGGAGTAATGTATTACAAAAAGAGGCACAGATAGAAGAAACATCTTTGGATGTTTAACTCAGGCTCAGCTCTGTTAAGGGATATGACAAATATTATTCTCAGTGTAGCTTTTGCTGAGACATTAGAAATTTAGCACATTCTTAATGTGATTGAAGCAAGAGATAAGTGGAATAACAAATCCAATTTCTTTAAGGTGATAGTGCATCAGTTATGATCTATGCTAATGTGCCACATAGTACACACAGTTGGAAATAGACATAATTAAGATAGAATCCTGGAAATGATGATGCTTACCTAGCTTTTTATTATGCAGATTCTGAGTAGGAGAATCTTCACATTTGCAGAGTCCCTCCTGAATATGTATTTATGTAATAGTACCCAGAGTGGTTCTTTAACTCGAAGCTTTATGAAGATAACAAAAGGATTGGCTGGCAATGTCTGAGCCCGTGTGAGAAGTTAGGCCCATATAAAATACACAGTGCCTTGAGGTATGTCCTGATCACCCTTTGTCTCACCCATCAGGACTTCACAGGAACCCTCCCTGGCGTGGGGAAGGTTTGGCAGTGGCTTTGGTCTTTGGTCTATCTCATACTTCTCTTGCCCTTGCCATGGGCTGGGGAGGAACACTTGCTTCAAGCCCTATAAAAGCCACATATATTTAAGAAATGTTTATTTTGTATTTGCCTTAGTTGTATTCTTTAAGCAATTTCTATAACAGGGTCATTTAAAAAAAAACCTTAAAAATTCATCTTGGTCTGGCACTTTAAAAACTTACTCAATTTCCCATTGCCTCTGTCTCCCCTCCTTGACCCTGTCCCCCTTTTTTTCCCCGCTTTGTCTTTTTTCTAATGCAGACTCTCCGAGGCATCTGTTTTATGACTTTCAGCCACCCCCTTCTGACTCCAGTGCTGAGGCCTGTCCCTGTGTCCCCAAGGACACAGGCACTTGAGCTGGCACTTTCATTCAGACCCCCACTGTTCCGCACCCACAAGCCGGTGCTAAGCCTGCTCATCCTGTTTTGGCTGTCTGTCTCTAGGCAACAAACCACTCCAAACTTCCTGGCCTAGGCCAGCAGCTCTGTTGACTTGTTTGTGAGTCTGCAGTTGTCTCAGCAGGCATGGCTTCCCACCTCCTGCGTGTGGGGTCAGCTGGGAGAGCCTGCCTGGAGTTGGAGGAGCCACTGTCAAGATGACCTCACTCTCGGAGCTGGCAAGTTGGTGCAGCTGGCAGTGGGAACTTGGCTTGAGTCCTCCTCTAAGTGGCCTCTCTGTGTGGGAAGGCCGGGCCTCCAGTGGCCTGGCTGTCTCAGGGTAGTTGGACCTCTTACATGGAAGCTCTGGATTCCTCCGGAGCAGAAGAAATGGAAGCTGCCAGACTTCTTAAAGCCCCAAACACCTCTTCTACTGCATTTTACTTATTTATTTATTCATTCATTCATTTATTATTTTTTGAGATGGAGTCTCACTCTGTGGCCCTGGGTAGAGTGTCATGGCATCATCACAGATCACAGCAACCTCAAACTCCTGGGCTCAAGAGATTCTCTTGCTGCAGCCTCCCAAGTAGCTGAGACTATAGAAGCCCACCAGGACACCTGGCCAGTTTCTCTATGTTTAGTAGACACAGGGTCTCGCTCTTGCTCAGGCCTCCCAGAGTGCTAGGATGACAGGTATGAGGCACCACACTCAGCCTTCTACTATGTTTTAGTGCTCAAAAGAATCACAGATCAGCTCAGACTCAAAGGGAGCGGTACCTGAGAGAAGAGGGCCCTCCTAGTTTCTTTGGAAATACAATATTCCATGCATATATCATGTTCATATCATTCCCACACCAGCCCTAACTTTCAGAACCCAGCACAAAAATGAGAATAATGGGCCTTTTTATACCCGGAAGTGATTTTAGACAGACTTTTCTCCAGTAGACTTTGTGGGATATGTTGCCTGATTAATTTGCTAGGGAACATAGGCAGGAAGAAGTGTGATTCATTGTCCCTCTAGCCTGAGCATTCCGGGTCCGCGTACCTTGTCATCATCTCTCAACCAGGGTTGGCTTTCTCCGTGGCACTGTGGCACCATGCAGGGTGTTTTCAATTCTTCTTTTCAAGTAGAATCAATTCCTATTTGTACACTGAACTAAAAATGGATTTTCTGTTGAGCTGTTCCATGACTCATAACACCACCCAGCGTCCCCCTGCAAACAGCAGCCCAGTGGCATAGAGGGGCTGACGGACACCCACAGAGCCTGTTAACACTGGGTCATGCAACTCTCCACTCAGAGCCAGGACATGCAAGCCAGAGTCACATAATGAGAAAGGCCCAATTGTTTATACAGTAAATGTAGAAAAGGCTAGGGCTCTATTAGTTAATGTAATAATTTGCTCCAAAACTTAGTGGCCTGAACTGTTTTTGTATACTTTATAGGTTACGTAGGTCAGGAATTCAGTCAGGCTTGACCTCTCACCCCTCAGGCATCTATTGAGGCAAATGGGCTGGTCTGGAGGGTCCCAGAAGGGGTTACTCACATGCCTGGCACCTTGGCTAGAAAGCTGGGCTCATATGAAACTGTTCACTGGACTGTGTACATGCAGCCTCTCCAGTGTGGCAATCTCAGGGGAGCTGGTCTTGTTACATGGTGGCTGTCCCCTACCCCTGCCCCCAGGGACTGGTCAGAGAGAAACAGACAAAAGCTGTGCAGCCTCTTTGCACTGAGCCTTAGAAATCACAGTCTCCTGGTTACTGGAAAGTCAAAGACCAGTCCAGATTCAAGGGAGGGGAATTGGACACTTCGCCTTAGTGGAAGCATGGTGCCATGCCCCCATGGAGGACCTGTGGGACAGGAGGCGCTGTTGCAGCCATCTCTGGGACACCGATGTGCTACCTGCTGCTGCTGGTTCAGACCTTGGCAAGACGGAAGCTGGGTGCAGTCTCCCCTCCATTTCTGCAGACCCAGCCCTGTGTCTCTCCCTGTGTTTGTTGCCCTTACTCTTAAATTCTACCTTGGTCCCCGGTGGCCCCTTCCCCTGATCTGAATCTATCTCACTCTCCCAGCATCTCTGGTCCTTTCTCCCTTACAGACTTACCTATTTCATGTCCCATTTCCTCCTGCCCCATTAGGTGACTGGACGCAGCCCTTGGTAGTGCAAAGAGCACTGAACTGAAAAGTCACCAACTGACGCTTCCACTAATGAGCTGCGTTGTCCTAGCAACTCACAGCTGCTGCCGTTTCCTCATTTATATAGCACTGGTAAACGTGTTTGGGGGTCAGGAAAAATAAGTCTTTAGCATCGGTTCTATTTATTTCTGAATCTAAACTGAGTTAAGAAATAAATGGATAGCAGCAGCAGACCACTATCTAGCCCCACTAAAAAAATTTACTCAGCATCTACTTTAAACAATTCTGGGTTCCTACAGCGGATAAGAAAAAATGTGTAAGATAAGTTTCTTACTCTTTAGGAACTGGAAGTCATTGGCAGACATAAATAGGTGAAAAGTTCACAAAAATATGAAGAAATAACTGGCCAGGACTCATTGCAAGTAAATAATCCAGGATACGTATTCAGTAATCAGTAGTTCCCTGAACATGAAGGTGGTTTTAGAGGTAAGACTCATTTTAAAAGGGTTTTTTGTTTGTTTGTTTGTTTGTTTGGTAAAGGAAGTCATTGTATAAGGATTTAGCTACAGTGTCGAGGCCAGCAAAAAATATATTTTTGCTCATGGGAGGTATAAACTTATACAGTAGCACCACAAATGCACCTGCAGTCACACACCTCCAGGAAAGTCATGTTATGTGCAAATTTCAATAGAAAAAAAAAAAAAAACTTTTGAGAAATACTCTTTTCTTCCCCTCCCACCCTGAAATGAGAGCAAATAAAGCATGTGTCTTGTGGACAGTATATGGAGACCAGCTGCTTCTGCTGTGCCCACACTGGCTCTGAATACCCACAGTAGAATGAGCTGCAAGGTACAACCTAGCTGGAGGTTTGCCATCAGAATCCCACTCCCACCCCCTTTACTATCAACCTAATGGTTTAAACAGCAATGTGTAAGTGGAGGGGAACAATGCCAATCTCCACTCTATCTGCAGGACTGACTTTGGCATCCTGACATTTAACAAGAAGAAACATCTAGGTAGCCATCTGAGCTTGTGTTTTCTTTGATGTAAGCGACAGGCAGTAGCCTTATAAAGATGGCATGATGAGATGTGTGTCATCAGGGCTGCCACAGTGCCTGGCATTTAGTAAAGGCTCAGGGGAGGTTTTGCAACTGTGTGCTGAAGGTAAGACACTTTCTTAGGGAGCTTTGTGGAAACCAAGCTTCATATGAACACAAATGAGATAAGAGAAAACTAAACCTAAGCTAAGTCTAAAGGGTCAAGCTATTAAGGAGAAGGAACTGGTACCCCTGTCCAGAGTCAGGTCCAACTGGAGAAAAGCCAGTGTCTTCAGGGTGTTCTGATCACCCCAATTCCTGGCCATCTGCACCCACTGCAGGCTAACACTTCTCTGGGGCCCAGCTGGGCAACAAGGTATATTTGTGAGGTCTATGACAAGCCAGTGGCAGGACTTAGTCACATAGGAGGGATGAGACACCACAGAGAGGACACAGGGCCTTGCTCTGAAACTAACCAGCTGCGAGACTAGTCCAGCACATTCCAGCTATCTTCCAGGCCTCATTTTCCTCACCTCCTGAAGTAGAGGTGGGAGGTAAAAGAGGAGAGAGGTGTTGAATTAGATGACCTCTAAAGACCCTTCAGCTTTCTTCATTATTTAAGAAAATTAAGTGGAATTCAGGTCTCCAAATCTTGTAGTTACACTTTGGCCTGAATGCAGAGTTCAGGCAAATCATGTTTCTCCATTTGAAATAAAGGACTTACATATGTCTTATTTTTTATGGACAACTGCCTGGTTGAGAAATACATTCTTGTAATCTTTTTAAAAGAACGAATAAATGAAGTGACTAAGTTCACAACAAAATCAGGT
>NW_003852886.1:34131-38596 GCF_000181295.1 Otolemur garnettii | reverse complement strand
TTGGTCTGGCTTTATACCAGTACCATACTGTTTTAATTATTGTAGCTTTGTAACATATTTTGGACTCAGGAAGTGTGATACCTCCAGCTTTTGCCATTCTTTCTAAATATCACTTTGCCTATTTGGAGTCTTTTGTGTTTCCATATGAATTTTAAAATTGTTTTTTCTATTTCTATAAAAAATGTCATTGGAATATTGAAGAGAACAGTGTGAAATCTGTAGGTCATTTTGGGTAGTGTGAACATTTTAGCAACATTAAGTCTTTCAATGTGAGTGGAAATTGATGAGGGTTTAGGTTAAGGAGTATGAGTAAAGGAAACTGCTTTTTGAAATATTAATTAAATTGAGATTTATGAAGTGACTTTTTGATTACAGAGTGTGGATTGTGAGACAAGGAATAAAGGAATAATGGAGAAGGTGAATTTTAGGAAAAGTACCTTCATAGGGAGACCACAGTGCATATTGGGAGCTCAAAAAAGTCTGTTGAAAATGACAGCTGAGGTCTTAAAGAAACAGACAAGAAATGTCTTACTGAGAGAGCCTGTACAAAGGTCTCTGAGGGCCACGTGTAACATGCACTGGGAACAGTGTGAACAGCTGGCTCTTTAAAAAAGAGGAAAAGCCTCTAGGAGTTAAATAAGAGGAAAAGCCCTTATCTCCCCAGCTTCTGATATGAATATGGCATCAGCCTTTTTGCCCCACACAGCCCTGGAGACTTAATTGCCCCCTGTGGAAACTGTGTGCGTGGTCAAACCTGCCACTGCTTTCACATATTCCTTGTTCGTTAAACTGCATTCCACTTCCTTAGTTTACAATTAGAACAGAACGAAACAGTAAAGATTACAAAAGTTAGTTAAAGTGTAACTTAGTTGAAATTGCAAAGTTTAGATAGCATAGAGTGTAGTATTTTTGATCCTTTTATGATTATGCATGTGTTTATTTAAATGGTAGTGTAAGTAATAAATATTGAGTTCACCCAGAGCACAGGGCCTTCACTGTTCCTCACATTAGGTGGTGTTGGTCCCCTGGGCTCACTCTTTTTAATTCTTACTCTGTTTCTATTGTCTTTATTTCTTTCATTCTCTCATCACCGCCAAGCATTGTGGAACACTCATGGGCTGTATGGGGGTTGGCCTCCTACATTTCAATCCATGAACACAGATATCTTTCCATTTATTTGATATTTCTTTGATATTTTTCAGTGTTTCATAGTTTTCAATATACAAATCTTTTACCTCCGTGGCCAAGTTTATTCCTATTGATGCCATTATACATGGATGCTATTATACATGTGATTCTTTCCTTAATTTTCTTTTGAGATACTTCATTGTTAGTGTATAAGAACACAACTGATTTGTGTTTGTCTCCTGTAACTTTATCAAATTCATGTATTAGCTCTAAAAGCCCCCCAAAGTTCCTAAATGGTGACAAGATGAGTATGATCACATGTTCATTAGCTAACCTCCAAACACATGTGACCAAGACTAGGTTCCATAAAGAAAGTTGCATTTTACCTTTGGGCTTTTTTTCTTTTTATAATATAGAGTCTGTCTCCTGGCTAGAGTGTAGTGGCATCATCATAGCTTGCAGCAATCTCAGACTTTGGGGTTCAAGTGATCCTTCTGCCTCAGCCTTCCTAGTAGCTGAGACTACAAGTGTTTGTTACCACACCTGGCTAATTTTTCTAATATTTGTAGAGATGGGATTTTGCTCTCACTCAAGCTACAAAGTTGCATTTTAAAGCAACAAAAACTCATTATCTTAAAATAACTAATACTGCAGTCAAGAGTCATAAAGTGAATTTTTCCCAAGTCATTAATCAATTGATATACTTTAAAGAGAAGCTCCTTTATACATATTGCTAATCACTTATTCAAATCAAGTAAATATTGTCCACGTGGTCTACTGAGAAATTAGATGGAGATTTATTAAGAAATTAAGCAAATTAAATTTCCTGGAGAAACTTCACTGTTAAGAATTCTTTCAGGAAAGGATTTTCAAGAAGTTAGGCAGGCTCTACAGGTCATAGACTGTGCTCACTCATCTTTGGGCTTCAAGTCAAATTCTATCTAACAGTGCAGTGCAGTGAGGTTTGAGGTTTGAAGTGAACTCCATTTTTCTCATGGGTCAGCTGCTTTCCAGAAACGTCTGACAATATCTTTCAAACAGTAGCTTTGTGACAAAGACCCTGAAATCCATTGGTGCTTCCTTGTAAGTCAAAAGGCTTGCCTCCTTTTCTGGTAGTTGTTTTGTAGAGTCAAAAGCCTCAAAGTTTGGGATTTTTCATTCAAATGTAACGGCATCTCATAGAAAGATGTGCTATTTCAGCCTTCTTCTATACCTATATTGCCTCCACAAGGGGGAGTTGGAAAGAAGAGCAGTTCTGCGACCTAAAGCTAATGA
The DNA here is from genome assembly GCF_000181295.1 of Otolemur garnettii. Lineage (NCBI taxonomy): Eukaryota > Metazoa > Chordata > Mammalia > Primates > Galagidae > Otolemur > Otolemur garnettii. The sequence goes on along the minus strand of NW_003852886.1, from coordinate 36,193 downwards.
TATCTCAACACATAGAAGGACATGCTTAGAGCAACCTCCAACATGAGACTACTGAAAAGTTTAGACAATGACCCACTTTCTCCTTAGCCAGGATATAATGACATAGTAGCTGGAGGTCAGAGCAATCTATGGGTGTGACGTTAAGACAAAATTTAGACCGAGTTACATCTACTCACAGGGAAAACATCTAGTAAATCAAGGTAATTTTTAAAGCACGCCCTTTAATTACAAGTAAACAACTGAATTTTTTTCTTTAAAGTGGACTTTTGAAACATCCTATAAACACTGCCTTGAACTTCTTCAGGGGTTTTGTCATCTGAATTTACAAATTGGCTTCAAACACATGCGTGCACACACACATACACACAAACTAAGAAACACACAAGCCAATGTAGAGAAAGCTTCTTCCCTTTTTTTCCTGTTTCCCCCAAATACCTGCAGGTTCCCCTGGCCCCTTGGAAAGAAGGCCTCTACAAATATGGAAGAATTTATTTTTCTTCTTCCTTTTGAAGCAATGATGGTCCCAGAAGGGAGGATCCGTGTGAGTGATAAGATATCCTAACTCATCTTTCACTCATGTCATGATTTGGTATCATTCTCAAATGAAAAATAAACGACTTTTGGACTAGATTCGCTGGTGAAGGAATGGTTTGTAAACATTGTGTTACAGTCTGTCCTCCTCTCTGGCACTCACTGAGGCTCTTTTAGTACACATCATGATGCAGTGTCCACCCTGGCTCCTGTGCTGTGTGGCTGAGCACACAAAAACATACAGCCTACGTCTCCCTTTGATTTGCACTGGACCCCAAATATGAAAGGGGTCTTCACCAAAGCCACAGACCAAGGACAAGCCAGAACTGGGTCTTAGAGTCCTAATGCCTCCTGCCCCTTCATTCAGCTCTCTCTCGCTCTCTTTCCTAAGTGCCACCAAACGAGATGCTACACATTAAATGCACTGGTATAACCTGAGCATATTTCTTTCTCTGATCTAAGATGCCAGTTTTGTTATGGATCAGGAGGCCTACAACAGAAATGGAAACACAAATCTTGCATTATTATATACAGCCAAAGTCGCCGGTTATGCAGCCATGTCTAACCTGGAGAAAAACTCTGAACCTAAGCTAGAATATTACGCATTCAGTAGTCTCTTAGGAGCAATTATTTTTTCTGAGACAGTCTCACTCTGCCACCCAGGCTAGAGTGTCGTGGCACTCCACCCACCATGCTCCTGAAATGATTCCTCCCAAGGCCACTCACAACCTGCAAATACATAAACCAATGTCCACCTTTCAGTTACCTGACATCTCCACAGTCGTTATTTTTTCACTCTCTCCTACAGCCTCCCTGTTCTGTTGGATTTTCTGCCCACTAAATTTTTCACCTCACTGTCCTTTGATGAGTCCTTCTTTATAGGACCTTTAAAGATTGTGGCACCCTGGGTTATAATCTAGGCCTTTCTCATCTCATGTTTACTCTTCCCTGGGGCTTCATCCACCCTCTCAGTGAGTCACCAATGTGTATATTTAGCACAGATCTCTCTTGTGAACTCCCAGTCCATTTATTTCTCTGCCTATTTCCTTGACCTCTGAATGTCAACCTGTTCAAAACTTTGTGCCTTATTTATTCCCCCATCACCAACCTGAGGGGTTTTTGGTGCTTGCTGGGGAGATGACACCACCATCAATTGAGGGGTTTTGCCACACACCTGAATGGCGTCTGATTTTCCTTCGCCACACACCTGAATGGCATCTGATTTTCCTTCCTTTCAGCCCACAGCAGTTGCCAGGTCACTCAACACCAGCAGACTGCCCTCTCTCCATCCCCACTTCCTGTGGTGGTCTCTCGGCCATCCTTGCCACCTCTGCTTTGCCTCTTTTGATCATGTTACCTTGCTGCAGCCACATGTGTCCTTATGGGTTCAAATCCTTCCCTCAGGGGATTCCCAGTGTTTTTAGAGAAAGTCAAATTCTAATATGGGCTACAAAGGCCTGCCCTGCCTATCTCTTCAACCTCACTTCTCTGCTCCCCTGTGCTCAAGCTGATACAGAGGAAGTTGCCTCAT
>NW_003852886.1:27328-33160 GCF_000181295.1 Otolemur garnettii | reverse complement strand
TGATTCTTCAAAACAAGGAGCCAAAAGAACCAGGACAACAGTCCACCAAGAGGTGGGACCTGACACTTTTCCATGAAAGACTCACAATATTGGGGATATTTCTCATATGTGTAGAGGTCTGAATATAGCTAATTTCTTACCACTTTCCCTCCCTTCTACAAAACAGATCTCATTGTATGATAGCTTTTGAGTTAAGATTTCCATTATTGAGCAGGATTCTCTACTTAGCAGTTGATATCGGGGCCAGGCTGTGTTGCAGAAAAACACTAGTTGCGTTTTGCAGGGACTGTAGAGTCCAAGGGCCTTCCATTTTTTTCACAGACAATCCAGGGGAGAATTAGTGGGGATTGAGGTTTACTGCCCCATCATCCCTATGAGAAGAGAATAGACTAGACCAAGAGTAGATTACCCATCAGACCAGGCGGCACTGTGTGTGGTAGGTTTGGCTCAGAGCTTGCTTAGTTAGACTGTGCTCAAAACCTCTATTCTGACTGCCTTGAACCAAATGCCCCTGGTCCTGACATGTCAGCCACCAGCCATTCAGGTGTCCCTCTCCTGGGCAGTACTTCCTTGTGAGGACACCACATACATCCCATCCCTGCAGCTGGAGCCTCCCTTGGTCCAAATGTCATGTCCGGCCTCTCAGCAGACAGTTGTCCTGGTTCTTTGGCTCCTTGCTTGGAAGAATCACAAGCAGGGCTAATGCAGCAAAGTGACCTCAGACAGGAAGTATTCCACACAAACAGCTTTTGTTGCAGAAAAGAAGGAAGCTATACAAAGCAAAAATGCATTCCAGAGAGAGGAACAGGTCGGTCTCCACCAGAGGAGAAAGTTGTAAAGGATTCCCAGGGACTTTACAATAGTTCCTCTATTGGCCAAGTCCAGAGAGGGGTTCTGGAGCTGTGGGATGTTATCAGGCAATTGATACACGTGATTGACAGGTGCTTTGCAAGTTCTGATTGGTCCCCACCTTCTCTAGGAACTACCCTCCTAACCCATATCTGCCACCTACAGATTTGGTCCCTGCCTGAAATTCCCCCTTGAGAGACATTGAGCCTGAACATCTTTGGGGTTTGGGGCTGGAGATCTGTCTTCTGTAACCACTTTGAGCTGAACAGGGATGATGCTCTCCAGGCTGCATGACCTCCCTTAAGAGATACAAGTGGAAGTCACTTGTGGCCTTCTCCAGTGGCCCCATGGGTGGTGGTGGTGGTATCTTGTTCAAGTATGGGGTGGAATCCACAAGCTAGCATAAACTTCATGTGGAACTGCTTTTGCCTTGAAGATACACAAATTTAATAAGAAGGCTAGCAATTTATGGGCCAAATATTAATAGGAGGATAATGGCCACTAAAGGTCCCAGAAATGGTAACAACCAGACATACTTGGTAATAGTGAAGAGAAATGGGGCTCCCTCAACTTCCTTCAAAGCACACCCCTCCTTAGGCCTCAGTCTAAGTGTTATCTCCTTGGGAAAGCCCTTCCTCCTCCCCAGACTGTTAGAGCCCCTATTATACACTCTTGTGGCGCATTGTATTTTTCCTTCACAGCACTTATTATCTGTAACCGAATATCATTTCCCCATGTGTTTACTAGACTGCTTGTCTAGGACCACAGAGCAGATGAGAGCATGGGTTCTGGAGTCAGACTGCAGACACTCAGATCTTTGCTCTGCCATCCCAGTATTTTAGGTAAACCACATCACTCTTCTGCACTTCCGTTTAGTTCTTCATCTGCCAAATGGGGTTAATGATAGGATCTATTTCACAGGGTCACTTGGGCATTGGCTTAGATAGCAAGTACCCTGTGCCCAGCCTATAGTAAGTGCTCCATAAATATTAGGAAGGGGAACTTAGCAGGTGCTAAGTACTTATTTGCTGAAAGAATGAATGTTTTTTAATAAAATGGGGACAACAGTACTTACCCAGTCAGCCTCTCAAGATAGATTTAAGATGGAATCAGTTACCCAGGGTGAAAGGCTTTCTAGCTTGTGTTAGGTTCTGCAGACGTGGGGTCCTGCCCTTGCTGTTTGCACTTCCTAGCCTTAATGCTTGTCTTGTTTGACAAAAAAAAAAATTCAATTATTTTTTATTAACAAGATTGAAATGAGAGCAGAGCAGTGCCATTGTCTTACGTGTAAAAATTTTTCCAGACACCAAAGACAGCATCACCCCATTCTCACCAAAGAGAAAGAGTGTAGAGAGCACAGATCTCCTTCCCCAAAAGCACTCCGGGAAACCAAGGCAAAGGAACCTCTGGAGGTTCTCCCTAAACTGTGTGAGCACAGCCTCCCAGCCTTGGGCCTGACAGTCTAGAACTCCATCCCCTGTGAAAATTAGTAGCCTTTAGTAAGTGGATGGACCTTAAAGTATTTAAAACCCGGCCGCAGCTGGATGCAAACGCTCAGCATCAGCAGGAACCGTGAGAGTGCACGGCCGTGCGTGATCAGCCCCCTAATTCGTCCAACTGCCCTGTCTGCAGTCAACATGTTTTCTCTAATTTAGTTCAGTGCTACATGGAAGAGCGTCTTCCTTCTAGTGTTCTCAAGGTTTGCGGATTCCAAAGATTGGGAGCTATCTTAGGGCCACTGAACTCCAATTCCGTGCACATCAGTAATTCTCTCTTTGATCCAAGCTGCAGGTTCCAACCTTCCTGGGCACAGGGATGGGAAGACAAACCCTGGTTGACCCACCCAGTGGGGTCCTGGATAAAGGAAGGAGAGCCAAATACAGCCAGGAAGACACAGCTGAGGCTTGTGGTGAGGACTGGGGAAAGACGCTGGGAGGCAGGAGAACTGAGGGAGGAGGAAAGAGAGTTAAAGGCAGGCCCTGGAGATGAGATGAGATGGCATAGAATGCAGTCCTCTCACCACACTGTGCAAAACACTCCTCTTAGATGCCCACAGACCAAAGTGAAGTCTCCATGGGTCCAAAGCATCCCAAATAATGAGATCTTGAGGAGAAAATAAAATGCCATCCAAAGCTACTGAAAAAACTGAGAGTCAGGAGCTCTGGGTTCCAGTTCTAATGCTACCACTTGAGCCATTTGGGTCAGAGACTTAATAAAAATAGTTTTAAGGCTGTCAAAGCACTCTCGAAATCACAGGCGTCTATGATACAGGACAAGTGGCATCCCAGCCAGCTCAGTGGAGCTGGGGGGTGGGGGAGGCGGACTGGATGCCTCTTCCTTGGTGGTTTTGGTGCAGTGGCAGCCACCCTAGGAATCAGCGAGCAGAGGGGACCCGCAGGAGGCTCCAGTAGCCAGAGGGGCCAGACAACTGCCAGGGAGACACCAGCTCCTTAGGTTTCCCTTCCCTTGCACTTGTGGCTGAACAGGGAACCCCCATTTCCTATGCCTGGAAATGAAAGGGATTGTACCCATTCATTCATAACCCAGACATGACCCAGACAAGTCCCAGACATGCTAAATGTAACTAAAGAAGGCCCCGTGCGACTATATATACCCCTAGACAGAGAGCCGGGAGAGAGACAGACAGAGAGCTTTTCTCTCTCAACTTCGTTTTCTCTCCCTGCCAGGAGCTTTAGCGTTTCTGTATTCTTTTCTGTAAATAAATCCTGTCTTACCACTGATCTGTGATCTGCGGATTCATTCTTCAAATCACCTAGACCAAGAACCTACTGGAGATGAAATTCCGGTATCATCCAGAGGACCCTGTGCCAAGCAAGTTCATGTTACAGTTGGTATACTTAGAATTCCTAGAACCCAGACATTTTGGAAGATGGAGAGTTGTCAAGCCAATGCCTGACATTGTGAATATTTCAGAGGGCTGTCATGAGAGGTCTCGAACAGGAAGTGGGAAAAGATGCTCTCAGTAGCATTTCCTTTTCTCAAATCTCCTGAAACTTACTCTGAATGTCACACCACACACAAAGGCACTTGGTCATCTCCCTGGGATTGTGGCTTTCAGAACTCCCACTGTGGCCCCCGCTGTTGCTCTGCGCTCCATCCCTGTGTTTCCACTGACGCCCCAGGACTGCTTCCAGCCACAGACTGAGCATGACAGGGATACTGAGGTAGGCCCATTCCTGGAGGGGGGGACCTCCTCTGGCGGCCAACTCCATAGCCTCGCGGGACGCCGTCGGGTTGCACAGCAGCCCGGGATGCTTTCCCGCCCTCGGCCACTAGAGGTCAGACGACATCTCAGCCTGGCCGCTCTCGCAGCCTCTCTGGCACCTCCCACTCCCTCACCGGCGTTTCCGGACCAGATTTCTTGCAAGTTTCATCCCTCCTTGGAGCCTCTTTCTTGGAGGCCCTGGACTCACACAGCCGATTAACCATCTCATAACTCACTGAATGAGGGACTGACTTTTTCTCATCAGGCCAGACCCAGTGTGAAAACGGAATTAAAGTTTTGGCCACCTGAACCCAAGTAGAGATTTGCATGTGGAGCTGGTAGTAGGTCTCTTTTCTGGTCTCTGGGTTTATTGGCTGATTTGCATTAAGCTTTTAGGGGTGTGTGGGACTAGACCCCAAGCAGTATCAATGACTGGGGGCCACACGTGAACAGACGCGACCAGAAGACTGCATTAGAGGCACAAGTAGAAGCCAGAATAGGTCCCTGGGTGCAGCTGACCAAGCGCCTGTGAACCAAACGCCGGCGGACTAAAAATAGTGCTTGTGGTTTGAAACTGCCCCTTCCAAGCAGCCCTGTCCGTGTTTTCCCGCCTCAGGGGGAAATGTGTGTTTGTATAAAAGTAAATACACTGACCTTCATGCGTAACTAGTGGGGACATACAGTGGTGCAGCTGCCGTGGGAAACAGTTTGAAGGTTCTCCAGAAAACTAAACAGAATTTCCATATGATCCAGAAATCCCACTCCCAGATGTGTACCCAAAGGAATTGAAAATGGACTCAAACTGATACTTGCACAACAGTGTTTACACAGTTTTCACAGTAGCCGAAAGATGGGAAACAACCCAAGGGTCGTGTCCCTCACGAGATAAATGAATAAACAAATGTGGTATCAATATTATTCAGCCACTGAAATCAGTGAAATTCTGATACATGCTACAGTGTCTTGAAGTCGTTATGCTAAATGAAAGAAGCCAGAAGCAAAAGGACAACTGTGGAATAATTCTGCTTAGATGAAGTGCCTAGAATATTCAAATTTGTAGACAGAAAATAGATTAGAACTTACTAAGGGTTTTAGAGGGAGAAATAGACAATTATTGTTTAATGATTAAGAGTTCCTGTTTGGGGGTGATGAAAAAGTTTTGGAAATTAATGCCACTGAACTGTACACTTAGAAATAGCTGAAATGGCAAATTTTCTGTCATATGTATTTTATCATTTTAAAAAATTAATAAGGTAATATACAAAATATCCACTCATTTGTACATTTTAAATGGGAGCATTATAATGATCTGTGAATTATATCAAAGCAAAGCTGTTTTTTAAAAAGTAAAAGCACTGTGGCAGCTCTGGTCCCATGAAACCTCCTAGGATCCTGGTAAAAGGTTCAAACTCAAGGAAGAAGGGGGCTATTTCCCTCTGTCGGCAAGGTGATGGCAACAGCAAGGGCCCAAGCACAGAACAGGTAGCATTTCCTAAGCCAGACGGCAGCTCCAGTGGTGTCCTGTTTACATGGGGGAAGCACCCCGAAAGAGGTTGGAGGTGAATGACAGCAAAGTCCAGGCACTGCCCAGGAGAGTGGGAAGCGGATCAGATGTTTTCTGGATTGGTGCTTAGCCTGTCACCTAAGCAGGACTCCTGAGGGCTCCTTCAGATAGCAGATGTGGGTGGGACTTTGAAAAGGGGCAGAGACACAGATGTTCCAGATTTCCACTGGTGAGGGCCATCAGGATAACTAAA
>NW_003852886.1:23841-26239 GCF_000181295.1 Otolemur garnettii | reverse complement strand
TCTCATAATGCTAAAAGTTCCTTTATATTTGGGATGACTCGATAGAGCCATTCTTGTACACATCTCTTTTCAGATGAAGTCTTTGTCCCCAAACACAATTATGTATATTTATAAACACATACACACATAGGTTAGTCAAAAATTTCTAACAGATTAGAAAAATAACAATGGATTTATCCCTGTCTACAGAGGAAAAAAAAACTGAAGGTTTATGGAATTCCAATACTGAAATGTGTTTTGAATATTCATGATTAAAAGGACTTTCTGGCTATGTTTTTCTTAAAGAAGAGGGTTTGTCCTAGGAAATATAACTTAGATTCCACATACTAGGTTTGGTATGTGAAGAAGTATCTGCACAAAATAGCTATATCTTTTAGACCATTTTTCTCCTGGTCCATTACTCTGCCAGGGTAATTGGAGTAGGCATTGATGATGATAAACGCCACACTTTAGAACAGGTTAAACCAACTTTATCAGAGCTCACATAGAGAAACAAATTAGGCAAACTGAACTAATTTCAGCTAAGGAAGTTTGATTCTAAACATCCAGATCAATTAAGCTTCAAGTACTCGCTTGTGTTCCTGCTCTAAGTAGCAGTGAGGACCTGCTCACTAAGAAAACCGACCCTCACAGCCACCCTGGCATATGCACCCCGGCACCCACAGGCACCCACCTCAGACTGGAGGTGTCATCATCTCCATGCCCTCTGTCCCCCTCACCACCACCAGCACCCACCACCCTCACCTGGCTCAGAACTTCCCAGAAACAGATGGCAATATATGCCAAAACATTTTTGGAGCCCATATTCCCTATCTTTTAATATTTATTCAGTAATAAAATACACATACATGGGCAATACACTATATGATCATGTATGTCATAAAACTTACACAAAATAGAAATTAAAATCATGTAAATTTATAAAAGAATACAAATAGAACATTTTAATTTTCCTGCCACACCTGACTTTCAGCTCCTGGTCCCTCCGGGTGCACATAAAACAAAAGGTTTAATGTCATTGGCATCAGACTGATGCCAATCAGATTGACTCTGACTCTGCCCCTTGCCAACTGTGGGCAGTGGTAGCTAAGCCTTAGTGTCCTCAACAATAAAATGGTACTTGTGATGTTATCAGAATTATTTCCATCGTCTAGACATTTTTCTCATTCTTCTTCCAACTTTTTTTATTCTGTCTCACACTTTTATTTATTCTACAAATATTTCTTAAACAATTTTTATTGCTTAAGCAATTTTTATTGCTTTTATTACTTTTCATGCTGTTCTGATTGATGGGAATACATCAGAGACTAATGCAAAGTCACCCTGGTGAAGTCTGAATCCTAGTAGAGAAGATAAGTATTAAACACATAAACATATCACATTATGGCAAGTAGTGAGTGGTCAGTATCATAAAGATATAAAAAGGTAATATGAAGTGATATGAATGGGAGCAGAGGCTATTTTAGATTTGTGGCCAAAAGTCCTCCTTGAAGGGTAATAAGCAGATAGATACCTGAATGCAATGAGGCAGGAAGCCGTCTAAGGAATTTGATGAAGAGCATCCAGTCAGAGGGATGATACAAGGGCAATTGCTGAGGCAGAAGTTGGCTTTGCACATCCTTCAACCAATGTCACCAGAGTACAAGAGGTAAGTCGAACAGTAGCCAAGTCATCTTTGTCCTTGAGGCCATTTTCAGGGCTTTGAATTGTATTTGAAGTATGCTGGGCAAAAGCAGGAGATTTAGAGCCAGTTAGCATGACTTTCAGGGACTAAAAGACCCTACATTCATACCACTGAGCTCAGAAATCAGTTGGATGAAGTCTGGCAGAAGCTGGAGGTGCTAGATGAGGGCTGTCTTTATGTGTGGATGCATTGTGGCATGCTGTTCTCTCTGGTGCTGTATTGAATGGCCCTGAATGTACCTGGTTCAGATGAGTTGGGCCCCACCACAGTCCACACCAGCAGATACACAGAACCCTGCCTGAAATGAAAGGAGATTATTGAGCTTCCAAGAGCTCTAACGTGAACATTACTCACTCAGACATTGCTACCTGTGACTGTTCACTAGCTGATGAGGCATTTTGGAGTTCAAAAGTTTGCAATCACCACCCGTCCGGGAAAATGCTGCTAATACATTGGATATGCAGTGTGACGGCAGCATCTTACACTATTTTTGAGATAAGTAGATTTAGTTTGATTTACCCAACTGGGTGAATGTCTGAGACTGATCTTTCTGTCACACTGAGCCTACTTTTGGCAGGTGGCCATGTAGAAACCCAGTGGCTGTAAAGGTACTCGGAAATTGCAGGCTCTGGGAAAGGGAACTAATAAGGTATAATTTGTGTTATTCAAAGATCCCTCTGTCTGCTGTGCCTGGAATTTATTGCAGGGAGTAAT
>NW_003852886.1:19283-23747 GCF_000181295.1 Otolemur garnettii | reverse complement strand
GATCCTAGGTGAGCCACACACAAGGAATAATACATAAGAATTAAAATATCCCTCTACTGATGTTTGTTCAAGTGCTCAATACTCCAGGTCGAAGTCCTAACAACAACTGACTAAGACCCTCCAGCTCAGACTTCTTTTCCAAGCTTGGAAATCCAAAGTCCTGAATCCAAATAATGGGATCTTCTCCTCTCTAGAACATTGCAGAAAAGAAGTCAATTGAAGAGAGTGGTCCAGTCTTGAATCCACTCCCACATCCCCATGGAGTGGAAGAGAAAGCAAGGGAGTTCTTATGTCACAACTCCCCATCCATAGCTGTTATGGCCCCCTCAATGTATTGAGTTCCTAAAATTCACACAAGTGACTCTTCCTCTCTGGAAGGGGCAGCTAGCAAGGGTATGCAGTACCGAGTCCTCTTCACTCCATGTTGGTGGTTATTCTTCATGGACCACTCATTTCTATTTAACTCCTTGAAGACGAAATTCGAACCCAAAGGCATGGCCTTCATAGTGGAAATTTTCGACAATGAGGCACAGCACTGGGAGAAAAACTTAAGGCAATGCTCCTAAGCCTTCCACTTTCCCTAGCGATAGAGCTGGGTCAGTCTCTTTTGGGAAGCTTTTCACATGCAACACATACAGGTTCTTCACTGTAAAACCTCTCGACAGACCTGCTTCCTCCTTCCCAAGATGCCCAAATGGACATTCTCTTTCTAAACAGCTCACAACTATCAAATCACTTGATTTTTATTGTAAAAATAATAATAATTGTCTTGGAATCCAGGGACCATGCTTTTTGGGCAGCTCACAGGGAGTTTCATAATTCAGAATTAATTAGGCAATGAGAGAGAACAGGAGGCATATTTTGGTGTATTAATTCATGCCAAGTTCAAACTCATTCCATCTCCGTTGCCCAGTGTGAATAATTATGCCATTAATCCTAGGCAGGAGGAGCGCTATTGTGACTGCAACACATTTCTAAAGCAAATAAAGAAAAATGTCACTTCTTCGCTTCCACTCATGCTCTGAATAAAGCTACATAATAATAATAGTTCTACTTATTTATAGGACATAAATTCCCTGGGGCTCAGTAAACCATAGGATAAGCAAAATACTAGTTAAAGAGGAAAAAAACAGAACTTTTCCAACTAATTCTGAAACAAAGCATTGGATGAGGGAACTAATCAAAGAGAGAAGCTAAAGATTTAAGGAGACCTTGAAAAAGGACTGAAGGAAGAGCTATGGTGTATCTTTTTTATTTTCCTCTCCCCTCTATTGGTGTACCTGCCTAGGGGGAGAAAAGCTTCATGCACTTTTAATTAAATGAATTATTTATTTTCCAGATCTTTTTGTTTGAGACAGAGTCTCACTCTGTCACCCTGGGATTGAGTGCTATGACATCATAGCTCACAGCGAGCTCAAACTCTTGGGCTCAAGCAATCCTCATGCCTCAGCCTTCTTAGTAGCTGAGACTTATGGGTGCCTGCCACAACGCCTGGCTAATTTTTCTACTTTTAGTAAAGAAGTATCTCCCTTTTCCTCAGGCTAGTCTTGAACTCCTATACTCAAAGGATCAGCCCTTCTTGGCCTTACGGAGTATTATGATTACAGGCGTGAGCTACTGCACTCTCCTGACCTGGCTCCATATACTTTTAATCAGCCCTAATTGTAACCCTGACTCTACATCTCCTTTGTTGTGAAAGGATGGTGAAAAATAGGTTCACCTGCTCCCTTTCCCACTCTGGATGCCCTTTTGATTCATGTGAAGTTTACTGAGTACAGAAGTAGTGGGGAATCTGTGTGGCTCCCCATCCACATCCTTTTAGGGTGGAACAGCACTGCATGAGGTGGACTGTGTGTGGCCTTTTCAGCTTCACAACACTGAAGAGGAGCCTAGGCATAAACAGAAGGGTGACGCCATGGGAGGACAACTTCCCATTTCCCCTGGGACCAGAAGAAACAGTCAAAACCCACCAGACAGAACTCTGGGTGCCAGAAGTCACAGAAGCCGTGGGGAGCAGTCCACACTGCCCTGACACTGGCCCTTCTGCAGAGACGAAGTGCTGCTCTGAATCAGGAGATGGTGCGAGACTTTCTCCTCAATGGCCCCCAAACCTAGCACAGTGTCTAGAACTTGAGTCCAGCAAGTACCTCATGAATGAAATGAGTGTGCCGCTCATTCTTCCTCTTGACTTTTAGGAAATCACTTTACTTCCTTGAGTTTCCCCATGGACAAAGTGGCACTTAATGTATTACAAAATATATATTTGAATGGCTATTTTTGTAAGCCACTATTGTTAGGGTGTCAACCATTTCACATGGTCTAAACTAATAATTCATTCCCTCATTCACTGAGTGGCCACAATGTACTTCAGACTAAGGATTCAGCAAGGAACAAAATAAAGTCCCTGGCCATGAATCTCACATCTTAGTCAGGGGAAGGCAGACAACAAACACACAAACAGTAGATAAGTAGTCTACTCTCAGGTGGAAAATGCTAAAAGGCAAAATAAATCAGGGTAAGAAAATAGAGTGTAGAGGTGGCTATCTGACAGGGTGGTTGGGAGAATCAAAGAAAGAGGATGAGATTCGAATAGAGGCCTGAGGGAAGTAAAGGAGAGAACAAGGATACGGGGGTAGAATATTCCAGAAAGAAGAAAGCATGGGCAAAGGTCCAAGCAACAATGAGAAGGCCAGTGCAGGTGGGAAGGAGTGAGTACTAGGGAGAGTGCAGGAGAAAGGTTAGCAAGTGGGCCATGGAAAGGGCTTTTGAGTTTGAATCTACCTGAGCCAGGAAGTCACTGGAGGCTTCTGAACACAGGTCACAGTAGTGTAAGTTTGCTCCTTATTTCAGTAAAGAAGATGGGGGACGTAGGAGGAGTTAGACCACCTACTCCCTGCCACCAGGAGAAAGATAAAGGAGGCTCGGGCTATAAGGCAGCAGTGTTCATGGTAAGAAGCAGTCATATTTGGAATATGTTTTAAAGATGGAGCTAACAGCAATTGCCAATGAATTGGGGAAGACAGAGTTCAAGAATAATTCCTCGGCTTTGGGCCTGTGTAGCTAGTGGATGGCAGTGTCACATGGGGAAAAGCAGGGAAGGGAATAGATTGGGAGATGGTGAGTCAAAATTCTGTTTTGCACACGGTTGCATTTGTTATGTCAATTGGACACAAAAGGTCTGACAATTAAGTTTGCAAACCCAACCAAGGAAAAATGCTACCTCACTATGTTCACCTTCAAACTATTTCCCCCGGGAAACTATGCACTGATGCCAGCACCTACTCCACCCTTCAAACCAATTTTGGAATTCTTTTTCTGGAATGGCTGTCAGAGCTGTTGTCATATTACCCCTGATGTCCTGAATGTCATCAAAATGTCTTCTTTTCAATATTTTCTTTATCTCTGGGCAAAGAAAAAAATCACTGGAGGCCATATCAGGTGAGTAAGGAGGGTGCTCCAATACTTTTTACTGGCTAAAAACTCCCTCACAGTGCAGTGTGAGCTGGTGCATTGTTGTAAGGCAAGAGCCATGAGTTGTTGGCCAAGATTTTTAGTTAATACTGAAAACTGTTTCTCTATCAATGTTTATTAGGTCTGCTATGCTTCTCTGAGTCAGCTGACAATTCTAAGCAAAATTTGGTGGATTTTTGCAAAGTTTTCATCAGTTCTGCTTATTACAGACTGCCCTAACCTCTCTTTATCAGTGATACTTTCTTTTCTCAGAGAAACGCTAATCCATTTGTACACTGCCATTTTCTTCATTGCATTATCCCCATGAACTTGCACTAACATGTCTCAGATTTCATGTCCACTCTTGCCAATTTTAATAAGAAAGTTATTAATATTTGTTCGTTTCTCTGATTCAAGTTCCAACAGTCTCATGATGGCACACAAAAACACACAATAACAATAATAAATGGCATTCAGTAAGACAGTGCCACACATTAACACAAACACAACTGTGAGACACTGATATACCAAGGTTATGAAACCTTGCCAAGTTGTTTGTACAGTGCCACCAATGTAAGTGCACAGTGGCAAGTTTCCAAACTTAAATTGTCAGGCTTCATATATGGACATAGCAGGCCACTTGGACATTCATGTAAAGGTCAGGGCTGGGGATAACTCTAACTATTTCAGGGCTAAAATTTGATAAAACATTCTCAGGAATCACTACAGGACTGTGTAGACATAGGAACCAATGACTAAATGCATTCTCTGGGTTGCTGTATCAAATGCACTCTTTAATATTTTAATAACTAAGTCTCTCTTCCCATATTCCAAGTAATCTTCTATTCAAATAATCTAAATTTCAAGAGTGAACATTTTTCCACTAACAGTTTCACTTTCCCTGAATTGTTCCCACATGTGGGAAAAGAAACAAACCTGTTTTAGACTCTGTAATCTAGAAGGTAAAAGAACTTAGTCCAGACCTAGTTCCTGCTGCTACTATGGCAGTCAGTA
>NW_003852886.1:11896-19059 GCF_000181295.1 Otolemur garnettii | reverse complement strand
AGGGAAACCAAGAAGTGCCTATTGTGAATAGTGGGAGAATTCCAGAAAGTAAGGGCCAGAAGGAGCCTCAGAAACCATTTTCATTGAACCTTCCTCTTCTTAGGTAAAAGTACTGTGGCAGAGTTACGGTGAAAGGCCTTCCCAGGCCACTGTGCTCTCGGGCAAGGTTCTTCATTGCCTACTGTGTCATCTCCATCAAGTGTTAGGAGCTTTACTAGATGCCTGCTAGATGTCATTTTATCCTCAACAACCCCTAATACTTTACATATTTATTTTGCAGAGTCCCAAAGGCACTATGAAGTACAAATACAGAATGCTATCATGTCATCAGGGTGATGATACATCTCAAGCTACTGTGCTAGATACAATGAATCTGAATTTAAGATGTAATTAACAATAATTGGTCTTATTGCAACTTTAGAAGGGCTCTGGGGATCATTAGATTTCTCAGAACTCTTAAAAAAAGGAAAAAGTTTTCTATGCACACCTCATGCAGAATTATAAATATAGAGCCAGAGTTTTAGTATCACATAGATTTGGATTTAAATTCTGACTTTGCTTGGTTGTTGGTCCATGATCTGGGGAAATATTTCTAAGCCCTCTTGACTTCTCATCTATAAAATGAAACAATACCAGTATTATGTCAGAAGATTTTTGTGAAGGTTAAATAAGATATTGTTGGTAAATTTGCTAGTTCATTGTATCCTCTCAATAAACAATTTGTAATGTTTATGCAAAATAAAATATTAATATCCTTAAACAATGAAGATTTCTTATAAATAATGGGGTAGAAACGATTCACAAAAAGAGATAAACATATGCAAATTTAATAAAGTTCACAAGTAGCAAAAGGAAGCAAAGTGGGGCAAAAATGGGAAACTTTTTTCCTCCTTGGTCTTTTATTTAAGTTAAATACATCCTTACCCCATAGTTGTCTAAACCCAACACCTAGATGTTAAAATCTTCCTCAAATATGGAACAATTTGAGCATCAAAATAAATGGCAATGAAGGATTACAATCTATTGACTAAAGTAAGAATTCTCAAGTCCACACTGATATAAATGAATAGATAAGTAAATAAATAAGGGTTAAGAAAGGCTTTTCTTTGCATAAGAAAATCAACTACTAATAAATGAGGAAGGAATGACAGAATTAGAAAATCAGCCTTTGTCAGTCATACTACTAGTAATTCTTTTAGGCAAGAATCATTGCAACTAGTAGGTTTAAGGGAGGGGGTTCATATTTAGAAGAATATCACAAAGTTTCTAAGTATCTCCCCATAAGACAATGGTCCCCAAACTTTTGGCACCAGGAACCAGTTTCATGAAAAACAATTTTTCCTTGGACGGGGTGGGAGAGGGAGGATGATTCTGATATGAATCTGCAAACAATTGATTTATTATGGTCTCTGTGCAGTCAAACCTCTTTGCTGATAATCTGTATCAGAAGCCACTCCTCAGTGCTAACATCACCACCTCAGCTCCACCTCAGATCATCAGGCATTAGAGTCTCATGAAGAACCTGCAACCTAGATTCCTCACACGTGCAGTTTACAGTAGGGTTTGCACTCCTATAAGAATCTATGCCACCACTGATGTGGCAGGAGGCAGAGCTCACACAGCAAGCAATAGGGAGCAGCTGTAAATACAGATGAAGCTTCACTTGCTCACCCACCATCACCTTCTGCTGCGAATCCCACTTCTTAAGAGAACACAGACTGGTACTGGTCTGCAGCCCAGGAGTTGGGGAATGCAACCATAAGATACTATTAATTATAAAAGTTTACATAGTAACTTTACTATTTTACTAAGAAACCTGGCAGGAGGTTTATAACCACCTGTTTTGCTTAACAAGATGCAAATTTTGGGGCGAGAAGTATATAAAATGTGTTTTGCTAAAGATGTTTCTTGAAGATGGGAATAATTTTTGATAAATTTCTGACCAATGAAACAGAAATCTGAGATAGTTTCTATTTTGCTATTTTTTCTCTTTTTGTTTGTTTTGGTTTTGGATGAGTCATCACCCTTTTTCTTCTTCCTTTTTCCTGATAGACATCAGATGTGATGCCTGGAGCAGCTGCAACCACCTTGTGACAGGGAAGAAATAAGCATTAGGAATAAAAATCAACATGTACAAACAGAAGTGCACGACACTGATGAGAAACACTGTAAAGTCACTGCAGCAGTCCTACTGCTCGCTTCCAGACTGCTTCTCATATAAGAAATATAAGCCTTTATTCTTTATACTATAAGTTAGGTTTCTTATACTTGAATCCAAAATATTGCTGAATGTTACAGGTGGGAGCACACAATGTTTTAAAGATGGCAATTCTCCCCAGATTAATTTATAAGATTAAGTAGATAGGTGTGGTAATCTTGATCTGGCTGAAAAACTTTGCTGCAGTTGTAGCGTTGTGTAAAATAGCAAACAGAAAGTTACCACATCTGGCTCTGGGCTCTCTTAGGCTTCTTAGGACCAACCCAGACACATAGAGGTTGTGTGCTTTACTCTGCATTTACCCCCTCCTTCCACTCCAACCACTCTGTTAGCTCTCTCTGTATTTATGTAGACAGCTCCTCCTAGCAGTAACCTCAGCCTCAGACCACACTCCCTCCCGTTACCCACCCACAGTCATGCTCTCCTTTGATCTGGATGCTGAGGGGTTTTTCTGAGAGCTGATTCTGCCTTGGGGGCATGCATCTACTCTCAGTGGGCTAAGGGCGGGGAGTAGTGGTAATGGGAGTAGAGTAGGAAATTGGCTTTCCACATACCCATCTCGAAATGATAAGAGAGGCTAAATTTTCTTTAAAAATAACATCTGGATTTGGTCATTCATGAGGGGCTTCTGTGAAGTGATTCAGCAGGTGCCTTCCCTCATCCACTCCTGTGACCATGCCCACCACAGGACATGAGCAATCCTTTCCAGGCTCACACCCCACACACAGCCCCTCAGTTGGGTCCTGTCCTTGTAGCAGTGGGTCATGAGGACCTGAATTTTGCTGGCTTCTGTCTTCTCCCTTAATGGAGAACTTTTAGTTTCCAGTTACCTCACTCTCCTCCTCCCCCTTTATCTCCTACCATGTAATTCCTGAAAGTCCCCAAAAGGACATCTTTTACAAGCACTCACAAGCAAAACCTCTACCAATCCCCAGAGCTCTGAGTTTCCTTTCCCTCAGCATTGACTCAGCCTGCAAAGCTACGTCAAAACACCTCAGCCCTATCTCTGGTGACACCACTGAGCCATCATCTCCTCTGATGTCCCATGAATGGGCACAGGCCACCAACAGCCAAAAGGATGCTGTGTTTCCTTTGAAGTTCTTAAATCACCCAACCTCACTGTGTCACATACCTAAATATCGACAACACTTTTCCCCCTCTCCTTGGTAATAAACTTCAACATTTCAGCAGCAAAGCAATTCTACTCATACCTTGGTATCTCTTGGGAGTTTTTATGAAAAGAATGCTTCATATTTCACTCTTGGCCCCTCTTTCACAAGCTATGCTGGGCCAGAGAGCTGTGCCATCTCCTCTTTCTTCACTCTCCCTGCAGTGTCCCTCTTTTGACCCAAGATTGATGCTCCACTTTGAAGTATTCAATAAAAGGAGTAATTCTGGTCCCTCTCCTAATTTCTGGAGAAGTAAGACACCTTGCTGGCTGGGTTCTAGGTGTCCAAGCTCTTTGGCTTCTGGGCTCATTTATATGCAATTTAAATCTAACTCCCTCACACGTTCAGCTGTCTGCCCCTTCTACTTCTCCCATGAGACCTCTCCACCATCTCTTGCAGGGCCTGATGTAGCTTCTTGGGAAGTTTTCTCATGTCTGTCTCCCAACCCCCTTCAACATGTAGAGGAAAATAGACCAAGCCCTATCACTGTCACACACTGCACAGTTTGGGTATAAACAAGGAATATGCAGACAAACTGTGGGCCAAGTTGCAGGAATAATGAGGCTTATAGCAGATATGTTACTAAAATAGTAAAAAGAATGGAAATAACCTACATGTCCCCAAATAAGTAATTGGATGAACAAAAAAAAAATAGGCAATAGTTAAAATTATTGGTGTAGAAAAGGTAATCCTCAGAGAGTCCAAGGACAGCCTACATCAGAATCACTCAAGGTCTTATTAAAATTGTAGATTTCTGTGTGCAGATCCCAGTTACTGAATAGGAAGCTCTAGAAATAGGACTTGAAACTTTATTTGGTTATTCTGGTGATACCTAAAGCACATTAAAGTTTAAAAATGTATGACTGTGGAAGCACAGTTAAATTTTTTGTGGTTTTATAACTTTATTTGATGTATCTGACAATCACCAGTTAGTTCTCATCCACATTGATTGTCTGTAGACTTTTGAGGTTTTTTTTTTTTTTTTGCTTTTGATTTTTGGTTTGTTTGTTTGTTTGTTTGTTTTGCAGTCTTTGGCAAGGGCCAGGTTTGAACCCACGACCTCTGGTCTGTAGATTTTTGAAAGTGGTAACAGGTACATAGGTGACCAAAGTATAGAGCTTGTTTGGTGAATCTTCATCTTCATTACATTTTCTGGACAACTGTACATGGATATGGTATGTGACATTCCTTACACCTTTGGCCCAGGCAGCTTTGTTGAGCCTGGTATCAATGGGCACATCTGGAGCCCCAATCTCTTTCATGGCAAATTTCCGGATCTCTTTGAGTGCCCAAGGGGCATGCTTCTTGACGCCAGCTGCATGGATGAGCTTGTGAATGCTGATGATGTGTCCTTGAGTCATCACTTCATTGATGGCAGAACGGCCCTTCTTCCTCTCGCCACCCTTCTCTGCAGGGACCATTCTGCCAGGCCCAAGTGGGAAAGAAAGCAAGCACAGGTAATTATAAGGGAAATAGATGATGATGACTAATATATTGTTAGATCAGAATAGTAGGCAATACAAAATAATTTATGATGTAATTTCATTTTTTTAATGAGGCTAGATAGACAACAGATAGGCAGAGAGCTAAATAGACAAAGACTGAAAGGCTAATGCCAAATATTACCAGTGGTTAGTGGTGAGCTTGCAGAGGATTTTTATTTTACTCTTTTTACTTGCTTGCTTCTCATGTGTAATTTCTGTTTTTCCAAAATGAGCACATATTGCATGTGTGCTTAGAAAACCAATTAACAGTTGTTTGGGGTTTAACAGAAGTATATAAAAGGTAAATGGTATAGGACTTTTCTGTTTACTTACACTGTGGATTTCAACAAAAAAAGGCAGCTTACAAAAATTTTGTACCATATTACAAATAAAAATTTTTAAATGAAGAGTTATAAATTAAGGGAAAATGCAGGTGTCATGTAGGGAAAATGGCTAATAAAAAGAAGCCAGGGTTAAGGCTAGTATCCAAGAACACCTTCCCTTAAACCTTGCCATTATTTTATTTCTAAACTATAAATTTTGGTCTTCCTAGGGTCACATGATATCTGAGTAGACATGGGTGGGTAGGCAAAGGGAGAAGTCAAGGATTACTGCTGATCTCTAACTTGGGCATCTAACTGTGGATTATAGTGCCCTTAACTAAGACAAAAGATTTGCTAGAGCCTTCATTAATTTTATTTCTAGCTCTCCACTTGAGAAGAGTACAAAAAAACAAGTATGGAAGAGAAGGCTCTGTCTCCTGCAACTGTTGGTACTCAGTGAGGGACTATCCCTTGCACCAGGTTTGCAGCCTGAGGTTCAAATCCATATCTCAGTACTAAGATGGAAATTATATTTTAAATGAGCAAAGCATGCAAATCAAAGCCACTCTGAGAAATCACCCAGTGAGAATAACCCACATCACAAAATCTCCAAGCTGCAGTTGCTGGTGTGATGTGGAGACAAGGGAACACTTGGAGAATCCTCAAAGAACTTAAAATAGCTCTCTTCCATTTGATCCCTCAATTGGATTACTGAACATTCACCCAGAAGAAAAAATATCAGTTTATCATAAGGACATTTGCACTAGATTGTTTATTGCAGCTCAATTTACAAGCACTAAGATGTGGAAACAACCCAATGCCCATCAACCCAGAAATTGATTAACAATCTGTGGTATATGTACACCATGGAATATTATTCAGCCATAAAAAATGGAGACTTTACATCTTTTGTATGAACCAGGATAGAGTTTGAGAATATTCTCTTTAGTAAAGTAGCACAAGAATGGAAAAGCAAGTATCCAGTATGCTCAGTACTAATATGATACCCTAGACAAATTAATACACACCCTCCCAAGAGAAAAACTCAATCCAATTCAAGTTGAGGGGAAGGGAGAAGAAGAAAGGGGAGGGAAGTAGGAGGGGGACAGATGTGCTCCCATCTAATGGGTACAATGTAAGTGTATACCGCACACTTCCTGGGTGCAGGACACAACTACAATAGGGATGAAACTAGCAAGTGCAAACATTGTAACCTAACCATTTGTACCCACATATTAATCTGAAATTTAAAAAACAATTTTTTTAATGAGCCAAGCAATTGAATAAACCCTTCTCTAAAGAAGATACACAAATGACCAACAAGTGCCCAAACAAATGTTCAACATCATTAGTCATTAAGGAAACAGAAATCAAAACCACAATGACATACCATTTCACACTCCCTAGGATGGCTAGAATTTTTTTTAAAGGAAAGACAAGTGTTGGCAAGAACATGGAGAAATTAGAACTCTTGTACATTTCTGTGGTGATGAAAATGTACATGTAAATGTAAAATGGAGCAGCTGCTGTGGAAAATAGTGTGACAATTTTTCAGCAAGTTACACATAGATTTACCATGTGACTTAGCAATTCCACTTCTAGGTATTAATATGACTCAAAAGAATTGAAAACAGGTATTCAAGCACATATGTATATAAAAGCGTTCATAGCAGCACTATACATGATAGCCAAAAAGTGGTTCATGCTCATCAGCTAAAAGAGCATTACTCACACTTTAAGAGGCTGATAGAAGATGGATGAAGGTTAAAAACATTACACTGGGTTTACAAAAAAAGAAATCAAACACAAAAGACTGCATATCGCTTGATTCCATTTATATTAAGCACCCAGAATGGGTAAATCCACAGAGATAGAAAGCCAACTTGTGTTTTCTAGGGGTGGGGGAAAGGCAGAAATGGGGAGTGATTGTTTAATGGGTGCAGAGTTTTCCTTTTGAGGTGATGAAAAT
>NW_003852886.1:8159-10496 GCF_000181295.1 Otolemur garnettii | reverse complement strand
AAAAAAAATAAAGAAAGAAATAATAAAAAGAAAATATAAACCAGGCATGATCACTCATGCTTGTAATCCTAGCACTTGAAACAGATCTTCTAGCACCATTGGTCACAGTCCATTTTTTCTCTATTAGTTTTTCATGGTTTCTCATCTATTCCATCTGTAGTTAAGGATGTCAGATTCTGAACTTTTTATTTTCTTCCACTAGTTTTTCAAGTCCCTGTATAAATACTGCATTGTTTTAATAACTATAGTCTTATACCAAATACTGATAATGTGGTAAGCCCTTATCTTATTTTTCTCCAATTTTTTTCTTGATTATTCTAGAACTTTTGGTTCTTTATGTAAATCTTAAAAACAACTTAAGCTTTTGGAAAACTGTGTTGGGTTTTTGATGAGAATGGTATCACACTTGTAAATTTGGGAAGAATTGACTTCTTTCAGAATACAGAGTCCTCTCATTCAAGGACAAAGCATGTTTCACCATTTGCTTTTCTTTTTTATTTGTTTATTTATTTATTTATTTATTCTGAAACAGAGTCCCAAGCTGGGTAGAGTGCCATGGCATCATAGCTCACAGAAACCTCCAACTATTGGGCTCAAGTGATTCTCTTGCCTCAGTTTTTCTATTTTTAGTAGAGACAGGATCTCGTTCTTGCTTAGGCTGGTCTCGAACTTGTGAGCTCAAGCAATCCACCCACCTCAGCCTCCCAGAGTGCTAGGATTACAGGCATGAGCCACCATGCCCAACCACAACTTTTGTTTTTTAAAAAAACAAAAACAAAAAACTTTCTTCATAAAAGCCTCACACACCTATTTCTTCTTTATTACTGGATACCTTAGAGACTTTGTGCCTACTGTAAATAAAATCCTTTAAAAATTTTTAATTCCTAATTGTTCGTTGTGCCTGGAACCCGACTGTTGTACCCAGCAACCTTGTTGAACTACCTTTTAGTTTGTAGATCCCGTTAGATCATCCAGTGATCTTTTCCCTAATAAGCACTGGATATGTATATAAAGCATGACTGTGCTCTCAAAACTAACAGCATGCATGCATAAAGTTTAAAAACTCCAGAACTTAATACACATCTTTTGATTTCTATAAATTGACATAATTTTGACTCAACCATGCCACACATTTGGCTTAGTGCCATCACAGCTCACAGCAACCTCAAACTCTTGGGCTTAGTGATTCTCTTGCCTCTGCCTCTTGAGTAGCTGGGACTATAGGCACCCACCACAATGCCTGGCTATTTAACCCTCATTAGCCATTCTTGGGATTACTTCACACTAGGGTGAAGTCATAGCTCCAGGGTCTTAATACTGAGGCTGAAGGGCTGCCAAGATGCTCCCCCATCAGCTCCCACCATTCCAGAGGTTTACTGAGAACACATTCATTCCCTCAGTGCACAGGCTCCTCCCACTTTGTGGCTTTCTGCAGAATTCATGCCCATCGGGATGACAGGAATTTCAATGGAGGCTGAGAACCCTGAGCTCAGTGCTCCATTTTTCTGCCACTCCCAGGAAGTCTGGTTACCTCACCTGTCTCTGCCTCTGAGAAGTGTGAGTTTCAGAGGTCTTTATGACCTTATGCAGCCTTTACCCCACCCCCAAGTAAGGAGACAAGGAAAGCCCTCCACACCTCCTATTTCTACAAGTCACCTTACTTTCCCCACCAAAACTTAACCTTTCCTTTTTTCATTTTCAATAAGTTTTCACAAGCTTCCAAACCCAGAACCCAGGCTTAAGTTTTCAAACTCTAGCAAAGTATGGGGAGAAATACTACTTTCCCATCTTTCTGGTTCTGGAGAAAGGAGAAAGAAAAATAAAGCAAGGAAGTTTCCCTAATTAACAAGTCTTAATCATCAATGTTCTTAGCCTACAGACATCATAAAAAGGTGCTCAAAGCTTGAAGACACTGATAATCTACAAAGGACTTAATCAGCCATCACTTACAATCTCTTGACTAAATGTTGAGCTGATCTGACATTTTTGTATGCTCACCTCTTCCAGATGTTCTTGTCCCCTTTGCTGCTACTAGACTGCTCCATCATTTGTATTTTTCTTTTCTTTTTTTTTTTTTTTTTTGAGACAGAGTCTCACTTTAGTGCCATCACAGCTCACAGCAACCTCAAACTCTTGGGCTTAGTGACTCTCTTGCCTCTGCCTCTTGAGTAGCTGGGACTATAGGCACACACCACAATGCCTGGCTACTTTTTTGTTGCAGTTGTCATTGTTGTTTAGCAGGCCCAGGCTGGGCTGGAACCCACAAGCCTCAGTGTATGTGACCAGTGCCCTACCCAAGAGCTACAGGCACTGCTTGTATTTTTCACTTTTTTTTTT
>NW_003852886.1:2669-7571 GCF_000181295.1 Otolemur garnettii | reverse complement strand
CTCCAAACATCTTTCCAAAAGGAAGGTATTAGTTCGCATGCCCACCAGCAGTTGTTTTTCACTTTTAAATGAAAAAGGTTGAGGCTCATAACACGCAATGACTTTGTCAACATACCCTGTTCTGTTCTGCTTGTATTCACGCTGTTTGGGGGGAACAAGGACGGTACTGTAATGTGGATTAACCTCTGCTGTACTCCCGAGAATCTCTCACAGCCTGCTCACCGAGCACTGGGCAAGCCTTTAGTGGGCCCTACATCAATATGGAGACAGCCCCAGACACTTCATTAGCTTGCCTTGTAGCTAAGTGTCTGCAAACTGCACATATTCCAACCTGGGCCTTCAGTGCGGCACAGTAACGCTTCTGGTGAGGGCCTGAGGTTGGTTATGCACTGGTTCTAAGAGACAGAGGTGATCCCGTTTTCTTCTGCTCAGGGCTTCTCTTCTTCACCTCTGGCAGTTGGTCCCTGGCAGCCCTTCACAAACGTCCACCTCCATTCCTACTGTCAAATGCTTCCTGCTGTTTTTTCATCTTGCTCCCTTTTTCTCTGTTTTCTTTTGTTTTGATCCTTAATATACTGTCTCTTTCTATTCTCTTCTCCTTCTCTTTCCATTTTTTATTTTAACCTAAGAGCATTTGGCATTTATATTTTCTTCCCATAGTAAGAAGGCTTCTTTCCATGAGATCAAAGAGTGGTCATGTCGTTAGGGTCAATGTTG
This sequence comes from Otolemur garnettii, assembly GCF_000181295.1. Taxonomy (NCBI): domain Eukaryota; kingdom Metazoa; phylum Chordata; class Mammalia; order Primates; family Galagidae; genus Otolemur; species Otolemur garnettii. The sequence continues at coordinate 6,854 of NW_003852886.1, read as the reverse complement.
GGGTCCTGTGATCTTTGTAAGGAGTTCACCCTTCTCAATTCCAGACGCATGATGTTTCCAGGCCCAGGGTCTCCAGACAAATAAAATATCACTGGACATTCTGTAGAGAAAGTGACATCCTCTGGAAGCCATAATGAGAGGGAAAATCCCATAGAGTGTTTCATCAGAGCATAAGCAGCTACTCCATGGGGGCAGAAAGTGTAGATTGGAAACAAGACATCACAATGGAGGTAAAGGGAGAGAGCCAACTAGAAAGAGGGAGAGAACAAGAGGGAGAAAGAAGCCCTCAGTCGTAATCATCGCACAGCTGTAAGATGACTCCTCCTCCTCTAGGCAGAATATTCAAGTTTCAAGCTGGATGAGAAGAAAAGGGACAAAAGGTTGAAAAGAAGACAACCCTTTCCAAACCTCTGCTGGAAACCCCGCTTGTGGATGATCCTCGTTCCTCAGCGAGAATCATGTCACATGTGAATTCCTGCATGCAGAGGAGTGTGGGACGGTGAATATTCTCAACTGGGTACATTATCTGAGAAAAACACGGGGTTCTTTAGTAAGTAAGGAGGGGAGATGGATATTAGAACATCATCCTAATGAGTATTAGGTATCAACTATCAGCCCCATTTTAAAAATAGGAACATTAATTCTCACAACATTCTCCATGAACATGAACCAGGAAAATCTTGGGGATGCTTGGAGGCATTTTAGTAAAACTTATCCCTTAAGACAGATAAGTATGGATTCTGTAATGCATTCAGGGGACCCTGATAAAGCTTGAAGAGACATTTGGATATGGTTGCTTAGTTACCAGGGAGGGGACTCACACAGTCAGATTTGTGGTAGTGCACAGGAAGAAATCTGCCCACACTTCCACCCACCAAGTGGAGGAAGCCGAAAAGTTAGGGACAGAAGACTATTACTTTGCTTCTTCACTGTAGTGACTTAAATATCTATGGCCTAATGGATTCTCTGTATCCAGTGATAAGAAACCCATTCTGGGACCACTAGCAGGTTTTTATGATCAGGATCAGGTTGGGGCAGAGACCTCCTTGGACTGCTTGCCTGGGCACAGGTGACAGTGTGAGTGTGCACTGCAGCAGCAGTGCTCTCCTGTGGAATCTCAGGAAGCAGGGCTATGCAGGGACAAGGCCCACCACCCTCAGACCCCAACAGCACTTTTCCCTTCAGTCCTCGACCTGATGCTTCCCCTTCCTGACCTAGCCTGGCCACTGCTTGGGCCTGGGGGAGCTATAAAAGCTTCTGTCAGTTTGACTAAGAAAGCTGCTCAAAGATACATGCGAAGTCAGAAAATCACTTAAGACCACTTACTCTCCACCATCACCACCCATAGAGATACAGGAATCTGTCCTTGTCCTGGATAGTAGGGGAGCTCTAAAGAGACCAAGAGACAGCCACCATGCAGATGGTACAGGGAAGGTCAAGGGGGAGATGGGAATCCAGTAGGATACATGGGCTGTGTTAAGTTTCCTATAAGGAACTTCACCTTGGATAAGTATTTTCTGTGTAGCAGTTAAGTGTGCACCCTCAACAACCACACTGCCTCAGTATGAATCCTGGTTTCAACACTGTCTGAACACACAGCTTAACCTGGCTGTGCCTCACTTTCCTCACCTCTAAGAGCTCAGGCTCCCAGGAAGCATGACCACCAACTCAATCAGAAGGCATAGGCACTTTGGTAGAAACACAAACAGGTGGATCTGGAACAGGACAGAGAGGTATAAGACCATGCTCACCTGGCTCTCACCTGGAAGGTCAGGGGTGGCCAGACCTTAGGGACCAAGAGACCTCAGTAGGAAGTCAGGACATTCAGTGGACACTGCAATAAAAGGAGTGTTTTCTTCTCATTAGCTCCTCCAAGAAATCTGAAGACTGGTTCAGCCTTCAATGGGAAGTAAAAGTCTAAGATAGTGGGAAGAAAAGAAGAGGAACTTAATGATGAGAGGAGGAAATGAACTTGTGATTTAAAACCCTGATAACTGAGTATTACAGCTTAGGCTTTATCCTCTGATTTGGACAGATCCAAAAAAAGAACAAATTTTCTCTTACTAGAGAGCTGAACTAAGAGATGCCAGGCCTTAGACAGGTCTCACATTGGTGACATCAGCAGATTTGTATATTTATTGTGACATAGTCAATGACAGACTTCAGCAAAGCATCTTGTTCTAAACTCAGCCAGTATATTGTGATAATTTTCCAATAGAATGAAGTAAACAATCTTGAGGGTGCCTTTTTCTAATTCATATAGGGTCACCAAGGAGTGTACACCAGTCCTGTGACATACTTGCCCTTGGGGAACTGCTCTGACTATTGCCCCTCTTGCATATGATGGCCACCTAACACACCTCAATGTTTAGTCTGTGCTATTGCCTATTACAACCCATGCCCTCTGGGAAAAAAACACAAAATTATTCAATAGAATAAGAATAAAATAACAGTCAAAGGCTTGGCTCCTTAGATCCCTAGTCAACAGAGGAAACCACCAAAAAATAGAAGGTCTCTTTTATACCAGAAGTCACCATAAATTCCTCTGGACCCAGTCAGAGCTACCATGGAGCAGACCTTCCCTAATTCTCAGCAAAGCTATCTGGGGTTCTCTGTTAACTCCCTAGCCATGGAAGCTGCCACAGCTAGACCTGCCCCCTTGGGCAATATCAGGAAGCTAGAAAAGCGATGGTAAGGAAGTGAGGCCCACTTTCCAGAACTCTGTCTTCCACTTTGTTCCCTTTCGTCCTGGAGCATGACTATTTTATGCTATGTTGGTTGCAGCCCTTTCTCTTTTCCTCTAGAAAAACTTTCTGTGTGATCTGCTCTTCACATAAGCACTGCAATACTGAGTTCCACCATTGAGCTATCATGCTAACAGGCTTGAAGTTGTCTTGTGGTACATCAACCCTTTTATATATTACTAGACTAATTTTGAGAATTGAGAATTTGTGTAGGGCTTTGTTTCTGTGAGTCATGACATACAAATTTTTTCTTATCCTGCTCCTTGTGTCAAGGTTATGCCAACCTTATCAAATGCAATGGGCAGTGTTCCTTTTTTTTTATGTAAGAATTTGTAGAACAGTAAGAGATTTTCTTCCTTGAGTTTCAGTAGAAATCAATGGTAAATAAAACCATCTAAGTTAGTTTCTGTAGGTGGAAAAAATGTTTGACTACTGATGTAATTTCTTTATTTTTCTAGTATTACTCAAGTTTGTGATTTTTCTTGAGTCATTATTAGATAGTGATGTTTCTATTTTGTTTAAAATTTTAAATTATTGGCACATATGTTTTCATAATATTATGAGAACGTTATTTTTTCATGTGCTACAACTTTATAAAAGTCTTTCTTTATTAGTTTCTGATATTAAACATTTATGCCTTCTTTTCTTTCTTAATTTCTGCAAATACTTGTCAATATTACTAGCTCAGTCAAACAGTTAATATTCCCTTTGTTACATCTCTCTATACTGTGTTTTCCTATTCATTAATTTCTGGTATCTCTTATTATTTTTTCTATTAGCTTATTGATATTATTTCACTTATTAATTTCTAGCTTCCTAAAATATATGATAAACTTAATAATTTCTATTTTTCATGATTTATGTGTTTTAAGACTGTACATTATCCCTGTACCTGCTATAGCAGCATTCAAGAACTTTTAAGAAGTACTATTATTAGTATTCAGTTTAAAACTTTCCATTTTTCATAAATTTTATTTTGCCTTATAAGTTATTTAACAGTGTATTTCTTCTGATCTGTACTGAGCATATAAAACTCTGAAAAAAGAAATAGCAGGAGATATTAACAAATGGAAGAACATACTATGCTCTTGGCAAGGAAGAATCAACATTATTAAAATGTCTATACTACCCAAGGCAATCTACAGATTCACTGCAATCCCCATTAAAATACCAAAACCATACTTTGAAGAATTTGAACAAATAGTTCTTCTTTTTCTCTGGAACCAGAAAAATCCCATATACCCAGAACAATTCGTAGTAATAAAAACAGATCTGGAGGCATTAGACTTCAGGTTATACTATAAGTCTACAGTGATCAAAACAGCATGGTATTGGCACAAAAACTATAGATATAGATCTATGAACTAGAATAGAAAACATGGAGATGAAACCAGCTTCATATCGCCATCTGATCTTCAATAAACCAAACAAAAGCATACAC
>NW_003852886.1:0-2005 GCF_000181295.1 Otolemur garnettii | reverse complement strand
CTTCTGCACAGCTAAGGACACAACAATTAAAGCAAACAGACAACCTTCAGAATGGGGTTGCATTCTGCATGCTGCAAATCTGACAAAGGGATAATAGCCAGAATCTACAGAGAACTCAAATTAATCAACCAAAAAAGAGCAAACAATCCCATTTATCAGTGGGCAAGAGACATGAACAGAACCTTCTTTGAAGAGAACAGATGAATGGCCAACAAAGACATGAAAAATGCTCATTGTCCCTAATCATCAGAGAAATGCAAAATGAAACCACCCTGAGATATCACCCGACCCAGTGAGATTACCCCACCTCACAAAGTCCCAAAGCTGTAGATGCTGACCTGGGTGTGGAGAGAAGGGAACACTTGTACTCTGTTGGTGAGATTGCAAACTAATATAGACTCTTTGGAAAGAACTATGCTAAAAGAGCTTAAAGTAGACCTTTCATTTGAACCTGTGTAGGACAGAGCATAGAGTGAAAAGTACTAGGCACTAGGAACAGAGTGATCTGGACAAAATCCAAGCATCACTGCTGTCCCTGAGTACTAAAAACAATACTCACTAGACACAGCACACTGTCTCAGCACTAAGTCATGTATTTAGCAGTGATAAGAAAAAGGCAAGACAGAAGTGCAGTAAATAGAATGTGTGAAGAGTTCAATCACACATTGATTGCTAAACAATGAGAAGATAAACTCCTTGTTTTTTAACCTTTACTCTTTCTTTGAATCTTTCCCCTGTACTATATTTTCTCATTGCTGAGATTTCAATAAAAGTCAGTGAAGAACATTGGGAGAGACCTCACCCTTGTCTCTCTGTGTGGAGGGCTTGCCAGTGTTGGCCTCCCTGGGCCCCTCAGTTCAATGCAAATGGACTGAGTAGGTGTTATTATTTTGCATCAAGTCACACTGACAATCCTGCAATCCTATTACTAGGTATCTATCCAAAAGAAAACAAATTATTTTCCCATAAGGGTATTTGCACTAGATATTCATTATAGCTCAATTCCCAATCACCAAGATGTGGAATCAGCCCAAGTGCCCATCAACCCATGAGTGGATTAATAAACTGTTGTGTATGTATATCATCGAATACTGTTCAGCCATAAAACGACAGAGACTTTACATCTTTTGCATTAACCTTGATGGAGTTGAAGAACATTCTCCTTAGTAAAGTATCACAAGAATGAAAATGAAAGTATCTACTGTACTCAATACTAATATAAAACTATTAGATGAACAACTACATTCCCACACAAAAGAAAAACATGGTTCAAGTGGCAGGATGGAAAGGAGGGAAGGAAAGAGGGTGAGGAATTGGTTCACTCTCACCTAAAGGACACAATGTAAGGGTATATGGCACACCTCCTGAGTAAAGGGCTCAACTACAAATGCAAACAGTGTAACCTAATCATGTGTACATTCATATTAACCTGAAATTTAAAAAAAAGAAATACACATACCAAAACCTGTAAGATACATAAAAAGAAGTGTGATAGGGAAGTTTAAAGCAATAAACACTGACATCAAAAAGGTCAAAAATTTTCAAATTAATAACCTAAAACATACCTCAAGAAACAAGAAAATCAAGAATAAAATACAAAATTAGTAGAAGAAAATAAATATGAGAGCAAAACTAAATAAAATAGACAAAATCTTTATTTATTTTTAAATTTGCATGATCATATGTGCCAGATAATTCCAAAATCTCAAGCAGAATATGTTAATGATCTTGACCACTTTCTTTTTATTTTTTTTATTTTTAAGTTTATTTTTATTTAAATAAATTTAAAGTACTAGTACAAGTACTTGTTACATAGCTGAATTATCTAGCTGAATGAATGGATGAAGTCCAGGCTTTTAATATACCTGTCACCTGAATAGCATACATTGTACAGAACTTTTTATCCTACACCTCCTTCTCACCTTTTCCCTTCAGAGTCTTCAATGTCCATTAAGTCACTCTGTGTGACAATGCATACCCCTATCTTAGCACTTATAAGAGAGAA
>NW_003852885.1:41302-46504 GCF_000181295.1 Otolemur garnettii | reverse complement strand
GCATGTCTGGAAAGTTCTCTTTCATAATTTCATGAAGAAGAGCCTCAGTGTTTTGTGAAGCAACTTCATCACCTTCAGGGATTCCTATAAGGCAAATTATCTGAGAGCTCTCTGAGAGTGAGATCCGTTTTTGCTCTCCATTTCTTTTGATATTTGCATTCCTGTGCTTCTTCAAAAGGTTTGTCTTCAGAATCAGAGATCCTTTCTTCTGCATGTTCCTCTCTGTAATGGAGGGATTACACTGTGTCTTTCAGATCCTTGAGGGCTGTAATCTCTTGTCTCAGTATTTCAAAATCTTTGATCATTTTATCTATGAAATTGTTGAGTTCTTGATACATCTTTTGAATGACTTCTTGATATATCTTTTGAATAATTTCTTGAGAAATGTTTTGAATAATTTCTTGAGAGATCTTTTGAATCATTTGTTGAACTTCTTCTTCCTTCCTTTCTTCCATTCTGTTAATCTTATTTGCTATCCACGTTCTGAACTCGATTTCTGACATTTCAGCCATTTGCTTGTTGATGGGGTCTTCAATTATGTCTGCCCCATTTTTTCTTGTGGGAGTTGATCTATTCTGGTTATTCGGGTTTCCAGAGTTTTTCCACTGATTCCACCCCAGTCTTAGTGTACCTTGTTTGGAAGTCTTATCAGAACTGTTCAGTTGGTGGCTTCTTCTGGTTTCCCAGAGAGAGGCAGAGCATGTCTGTTGTCTACTCCCTGTACTATGGTGCTGAGGCAAGTGGTGTGCAGTGGAACGGCAGCAGCTGCACGGGAGTGTGCTTGGCTGGATTAGACCTCGTTCAGCCTACTGGGGCTACCAGTGGGCAGGGGACTTGCAGTAGCCGGATCAGTCCTATTTCAGCACCCTGGAGCAGCCGGGTTTTGGGGGAATTGCAGCGGTAGTGTAGGGTACGCAAGCAACCAGATCGGTCTTAGTCAGCCCCATCAGAGTAGCTGGGGAGAGTGGAGGACTCCTTCCCCGTTTCCTGTTGGACGTGTGCGGCACTACCAAGTTGATCTATTCCCTCCCAGCCTGAGAGCCGGAGTGGGGAACTCCTCCACCTCCGTCTCTGGGACACACGTGGCTCTAACAAACAGTTCTTGGCCTGCCCAGAGCACTAGACTCCTCTACCGCCTGCTGCAGGGCACACGTGGCTCTAGAAAGCAATTCTGGGCCCACCCAGCACAGGTGCCTGGAGCAGGGAACTCCTCCACTGGCCCCGTGGGGTGTGCATGTCTCTAGAAGGCTGTTTAGGGTCTGCCTCGAATGGAGAACTCCTCCGCCACTGCCCACAGGACACCTGTGGCACTAGCAAGCAGTTCTGGGCCCACCCAGAGCCCTGGAGCGGAGATCTCTTCAGCCGCCTGTGGGGTGCATTGCTCTAGCTAGCAGTTTTGGTTCCTCCCAGAGTGAGGGACTCCTCTACCACTGCCCGTGGGGTTTGCCCAGAGCAGGGGAAATCCTCTGTGGCCACCTGCAGCCCACAGGCTGTGTGCGGCTTTAGCAAGCAGTTCTACGCCCACCCAGAGCCCTGGAGCTAGGATCTACTCTGCTGCCTATGGGGTGTGCAGCTCTAGCAACCAGTTCTGGGCCCTCCCAGTGTTTGGGACTTGTCCGCTGCCACCTGTAGGGGTGAGCTGGCTCTAGCAAGTGTTTCTGCGCCTGCCGGGAGCAGGGGAAGTCCTCTGCTGCCACCTGCTGCTAGCAGGAAATGTGCAGCTCTAGCAAGCCGTTTTGTGCCTGCCCAGAGCCCTGGAGCAGGAATCTACTCTGCCACCCGTGGAGCACGTTACTCTAACAAGCAGTTCTGGGTCCTCCCAGAGTGGGGGAGGAGTCCACCACCATCCCCGGGGGTGTGCAAAGCTCTAGCAAGTACTTCTGTGGCTGCCCAGAGTAAGGGAACTCCTCTCCAGCCATCTGCCTCCCGCGGGATGCTTGCAGCTCTGGCAATCAGTTCTGTGCCCTCCCAGAGTGGAAGACTCGTTTGCCACCTCCTGCGGGGGTGCGCTAGGCTCTAGCAAGTACTTCTGTGGCTGCCTAGAGCCAAGGAAGTCCTCTCCAGCCACCAGCCACCCGACACCCGCGGGAGGCTTACAGCTCTAGTAATCAGTTCTGGACCTGCCGAGAGAACTGGGGCGGGGTTCTTCTCTGCTGCCTGTGGGGTGCACGGCTCTAGCAAGCAGTTCTGGGCCCTCCCAGAGTGGGGGACTTGTCTGCCGCCACCCGTGGGGTTGCGCTAGGCTCTAGTAAGTACTTCTGTGGCTGCCCAGAGCAGGAGAACTCCACTCTGGCCACCTACCAATGGCGGGAGGCCTGCAGCTCTAACAATCAGCTCTGGACGTGCCCAGAGCCCTGGTCCAGGGTGCTTCTCTACCGCCTGTGGGGTGCACGGCTCTAGCAAACAGTTCTGCGTAATCCCTAAGTGGGGGATTTGTCCACCGCCACCCGCAGGGGTGTACTAGGCTCTAGCAAGTACCTCTGTGGCTGCCGGTCGCAGGGGGCTTCTCTGCGGCTACCTGCCACCCACGGGGAGGTGGGCAGCTCTAGCAGGCAGTTCTGGAACCCGCTTTGAACCTGTATTTTGCGCTCTTAAATGACCTTTTTTAGATTTATAGCTTGCTGAACTTCTTTCTGGGCTCAGCTCCCCGTCTTTGGCTTCATATATTCTGATTCCAAACAGTTTTTCTTCCTTTGCTCAGGAGCCTCTGACTAGGGTTCCTACCAGTTGGCCATCTGCCCCCAAAATCGTAATGTGATTTTTTATCTTCTGGGCATATACCTAATAGTGGAATTGTAGGATTGAATGTTAGGTCTATTTTTAGTTCTATAAGTGTTCTCCTGACATCTTTCCAAAAGGAATGTATTAATTTGCATTCCCACCAGCAATGTAGAAGTGTTCCCTTTTCTCCACATCCATGCCAGCTACGCTGGTTTTGGGATTTTGTGATATGGGCTAATCTTACTGGAGTTACGTGATATCTAAGAGTAGTTTGATTTGCATTTCTGTAATGATTAAGGATGGTGAGCATTTTTTCATATATCTATAGGCTGCACACCTGTCTTCTTTGGTGAAATTTCTCTTCAAGTCCTTCACCCACCTTGCAATGGGATCACTATTTTTTTTTTTTTGTTAATAAGTTTGAGTTCTCTATGGATTCTGGTTATTAAACCTTTGCCAGAGACATAACCTGCAAATATTTTCTCCCACTCTGAGGGCTTTCTGCATGCCCTACTTACTGTGCTTTTGGCTGTGCAGAAGCTCTTTAGTTTAATCAGGTCCCAATAGTGTATTTTTGATGTTGCTTCAATTGCCCGTGGGGTCCGTCTCATAAAAAATTCACCCAGGCCGATTTTTTCAAGTGTTATCCCTGCACTTTCTTCAAGTATTTTTATGGTTTCATGTCTTAAGTTTAAGTTTTTAATCCAGTGAGAATCTATCTTAGTTAATGGTGAAAGGTGTGGAACCAGTTTCAGTCTTCTACAGGTCCCCAGCCAGTTCATCCAGCACCATTTGTTAAATAGGGAATCTTTTCCCCATTCAATGATTTTTATTGGTTTATCAAAGATGAGGTAACGGTAGGTAGCTAGATTCATCTGTTGGCTTTCTATTCTGTTCCATACATCTGCCTCTCTGTTTTTGTGTCAATACCATGCTGTTTTAAGTACTATCGCTTTATAGTATAGTCTGAGGTCTGGAAGGGTGATTCCTCCTGCTTTGTTTTTATTCCTGAGTAATGTCTTAGCTATTCAAGGTCTTTTCTGATTCCATATAAAGCAAAGTATTATTTTCTCAAGATCTTTAAAATATGACAGTGGGGCTTTGATGGGGATTGCATTAAATTTATATATTGCTTTGGGTAATATGGACATTTTAACAATGTTGATTCTTCCTATTCATGAGCATGGTATATTTTTCCATTTGTTAACATTTTCGGCTATTTCTTTTCTTAGAGTTTCATAGTTCTCTTTATATAGCTCTTTCACATCCTTTGTTAAGTATACACCCAAATATTTCATCTTCTTTGCCACTACTTTAAAAGGGATAGAGTCCTTGATTGTTTTTTCAGCTTGGCTGTTGTTGGTATATATAAAGGCTACAGATTTATGAGTGTTGATTTTGTATCCTGATACGCCACTGTATTCCTTGATCACTTCTAAGCGTTTTTTAGTTGAGTCCCTGGTGTTTTCCAGATATACAATCATGTCATCTGCGAAAAGTGAAAGTTTGATCTCTTCTGTTCCTATCTGGATGCCCTTAATTGCCTTTTCTTCCCGAATTGCAGTAGCTAGAACTTCCATTACAATGTTAAATAGCAGTGGGGATAATGGGCAATCTTGGCTGGTTCCTGATCTGAGTGGGAATGATTTCAATTTAACTCCATTGATTACAATATTGGCTGTCGGTTTGCTGTAGATGGCCTCTATCAGCTTAAGAAATGTTCCCTCTATACCAATTTTCTTAAGTGTTCTGATCATGAAGGGATGCTGGATATTGTCAAAAGCTTTTTCTGCATCAATTGAGAGAATCATATTGTCTTTGTTTTTTTGATTTGTTTATGTGATGAATTACATTTATAGATTTACGTATGTTGAACCATCCTTGAGATCCTGGAATAAAACTTACTTGGTCGTGGTGAATAATTTTTTTGATGTGTTGCTGGATTCTTTTCGTTAGGATCTTGTTGAATTTTTTTGCATCAATATTCATTAGTGATATTGGTCTATAATTTTCTTTTTTTGTTGGGTCTTATCCTGGTTTGGGAATCAAGGTGATGTTTGCTTCATAGAAAGTGTTGGGTAGTATTCCATCTTTTTCTATATTTTGGAAAAGGTTGAGTAGTATAGGTACTAGTTCCTCTTTAATGGTTTGGTATAACTCTGATGTGAAGCCATCTGGTCCCAGGCTTTACTACTTGGGGAGATTTTGTATACCTGATGTTATTTCAGAACTTGATATGGGCCTGTTGAACATTTCCACTTCATTCTGGCTACGTTTTGGGAGATGGCATGCTTCCAAGTATTGTTCGATTTCTTTCAGGTTTTCATATTTTTCAGAATAGAGTTTCTTGTAGTATTCATTGAAGATTTTTTGAATTTCTAGGGGATCTGTTGTTATTTCATCTTTACCATTTCTGATTGACGAGGTTAGAGATTTTACTCTTTTTTTCTTGGTTAGGTTGGCCAAAGCTTTATCTATTTT
>NW_003852885.1:25592-39765 GCF_000181295.1 Otolemur garnettii | reverse complement strand
ATCTGAAATTCTGGATCTCTTGGGATGTCTGGGAAATTCTCTTTCAAAATTTCATGAAGAAGAGCCTCTGTGTTTTGTGAGGCAGCTTCATCACTTTCAGGGATTCCTATAAGGCGAATATTAGTTTTCTTCGAATTATCCCAGAGCTCTTTAAGAGAAAGATCCTTTCTTGTTTTCCATTTTTTTTTCATCTTTGCGCTCTTGGGCTTGTTCGAAGGCTTTGTCTTCAATGTCAGAGATCCTTTCCTCAGTTTGTTCCACTGTGTTACGAAGAGATTCCACCGTGTTTTTCAAATATTTGAGGGCTGCGACCTCTTGTCTCAACGTTTCAAAGTCTTTGATCATTTTATCTTTGAAATCATTTACTTCCTGATTCATCTTTTGAATAATTTCTTGAGACATTTTTGAATCATTTCTTGAAGTTCTAGCTCTTTCCTTTCTTCCATTCTATTAATCTTGTTTACTATCCACATTCTGAACTCAATTTCTGTCATCTCAGCCATCTCTGTATGGGTTGGATCTTCAGGTACCTCTGTCACATCCTTCCTTGGGGGTTTGCTCTACTTTGGTTATTCCTACTACCAGAGTTTTTTTGCTGTTTCCGCCCCATGCTGGATTTACTCTTCTTGGCTAGGTGAGATGGTAGGAGGAAGTTAGATTGGGGGCTCTGGGAGTGATATTTTGGTGGCCTTTTTGGGCAAAGGCTTAGACTAGTTTCTGTATCTTTTCCCCTAAATCTTTGCCAAGGATGCAAATAATGCTACAGTCTGAGAGCGTAGAGGCCTGCTTGTCTCTATCTTGTTTACAGTTGGTATCTGTTCTACCTTAGAAAATCAATTACTCTGGTTTAAGATCAGTTGTGGAGAAATAAGAGCGAATAAGTCACCCCTCCCCTTACTGGCAATGGTTGGCAAAGGAAAACCACAGGTTCCCTCACCCACACCACCAGGGTATCACTTTTGATAGTTCTCAGGTGATTTGTCCAGTTCGAATGATATGAGACAGTTGTCACAGTTAACACAATTCTCAGGTGGGGGAGTTTGAGAGGTCTCTTGCAACTGTACAGCAGGGATCTTCTAGCACCGTAGGTATGACCCGCTCCAGTGTTCTCTGGGGTCAGAATGACCTGCCCAGCTAATAAGGTATTTTAGGGAGGTTGATGCCTCCTATCTTTTCTTGTACCTTTGTCACACCCAGTCACTGGAGACCCTGGAGACCTGTGACCTTCTTGCCCATTAAGCAAGTGTGGCAGGGCTCTGTGTCTGCCAAAATCAAAGTAGAACTAGTGCCAGCTCCACTCAGTTACTGCTCTTTGACCCCCACCAGCAAAGGGAACTGAGGCTTGACTATCTTAGGCACTCAGTGACAACTGGAGAATGCTCCACTTGAGGACAATTTGGGCCTGAGAAAAACACAAGAACATCAGAGATTCTCCCTTAACCACTAGTTAATTTGCCCAAATGAAGAGATCCAAACCTATTGAGCCGGTCAGTACCCACTCTCTGGTTGGAAAGATCACAAGATCGCTAGCAAATAATTAGTAGGAGTCTACTGGTGGTATAACTATGGCTCGCTCTGATCCTCTGAGGAGTCAGAAAGGCCTGTTCAGTAGGCAATTTGGAGTAAGGAGGCTGATGTCTCTTTCCCCTCCTTACTCACCCTTCGCCGCTGGACGTTGGTAACCTCAGTCTTAGTGAACCCCACCAATAGTTTCTATTGACCCAAACTCTGTAACCCTGTACTATCCAATGGGTGAGTGAGTCAGGGTTTTATGTCTACCAGAGTCCAGGTAAAGTCAATGAGTTCATCAGGGTTTTGTGCCTGACAGAGTCCCAGTAATGTCAATGCCTTCTCCACTCAGTGACCACTCTTTGTGGCCAGCCAGCAGAGATAGTTGAAGCCTATCTGCCTCAGGCACTCAATGGGAGCTGTAGATTATTCCGCTTCGGTACAATCTAAGCCTGTAATTTATTTTCTTGAAGTCGTGGTTTGCCTCGGTGGGGAGGATGTGTGTTTATCTATCTCTTCTCTCAGTTCAGCTTGCCACTTTCAGCTCCGTTGGGATCTTCTGGTAGTTGTCTCTCTCCCTGAGCTGACATTTATGTTGAAAGCTAGCTCCAGTCAGCTCTCATCCACTATTCCTCCAAATTCTTATTGAATGTGAAAATTTTAGTTAGGGAATATAGCCAACCTGGGGATTTAGCAAAGTAAAAAATACATTGAAACCCGGCAGACCAATAAACAGACTAAAATGCTACCAGACATAGGAGCACTCCAATGCCCAGACACTCAGCCACATGTAAACAAACAGACAAAGAAGTAAACAGAGCAACAGACAAACCAGTCAACCAACAGATCAAAAATGAAAGAAGGGAGAAAGAAAAAGAAAAAACAATTGTGATAATAAAAGATAAGTACAGAAATGTTGGTCATAAAATGATAGAGTAAACAAATAGGAAAGCAAACAATCCAAGAAGAGAGAGAATCAAAATATATATATAATGAAAACAAAAAGTAAAAAATTTAAAATTACAAAAAAACAAAGAAAGGGAAAGGAGGGCACCACTAGGAGAATTACTTTTTTTTTTTTTTAAGTACATACAAACAAGTCTCTTTTTTAATGCTGTGGGGTTCCAGTTTAAAAATATATATATAATTATGCTCCAGTATACTTTCTAGACAACAGGTGGCACTGTGAGTGGTCCGTGCACTAATACCAAAAATAGAAGGGGGGGAAAAAAAATATATATATATATATATATATACACGGAGAATCTTTGCTGGCAGGATGCCCAGATTCTCCCTACAACAGTTCCCGCAGAGTGTTGGGTGTCTTGGATTAACTTCAGATGCCGGATGGCTTGCTGCAGATCAAATTGAGTTCTCCGCGCTTCTGGGGGAGGTGTTATGGAGACACCATTTTGGAGGTTTTACATTACATCTCGTTCCTGGCTGGCCGCCCACTCCTATCTGTCCTCCAAACTTGGGACACAAGTTCGCACTGCGCCAGACTTTCACTCAACTCCTAATTTCCCCTCGAACAGAAAATCGTTGTGGTCCAAGGGAAAAGAGCTCGGGGGCCCCTTTTGCGGTCAAGGTTCAGTGGGGGAGGGGCCTCAGCCTCTGCTGCCACTGCCACGGCCTGTCACAGCAGGGCATTCAAAAGATTTTTCAGTGTTTGTAGGAAGGGAACTGATTCCTTGCACTCAACTCCTGATTTCCCCTCAAACGAATCTGTGTGTTCTGAGGGGAAAAGAACTAGAGTGCTCCTTTTGCCCTAGGAATTTAGTTTATTTCTGATGGGGGAGGGGCCACAACTGCCGCTGCTGCAGCAGAACATTCAAAAGACTCTTCAGTGTTTGCAAGACGGGAACCAATTCACCCTGCCAGGTGCCGCGTCAGTGCAGCTCCACACCGACTTTCAAAATTACAGGATGGATCGGTTCCTAAGCAGAGTCCTTTCCCCTCGAGTTTCTGTCCGAATGCCTGGATCCCTGACACCCCAAACTGGTTCCAAATGTTTCCTGTTTCTGGCCACCAAATTCCGCCCGGGAATCCACGCCTCACCACACTCTCTGCGAGACACGCAAACTCCCCATGAATTGGGCACAGGAGCCTTTCGTGGGGGAGGGATTGGTTTCTGTCTCTCAGGAAGCAAGCTGCGGACCTGGCGCCTCAGGTCGCAGATGGTGCTGTTTCAGCTGCTGCCCTGAGTTTTTTCTGCCTGACACCATAGTTCTGGGCTACACATCCAATCTAGCAATTTACCTCTTTGCTGCTCGCCCTGCGCTGCTTATCCGCGCAAGGACTCCACGCGGAAGAGATCCAATAAGCCCCCTCTCACCTGAAACCACCAGGAGAGTTGACTCAGGGATGCATCTCCTCCGCCGTCTTGCTGCGCCTCCCAGGATAATTTCTATTCTTTGAATTTGTTAAGGTTAGAATTGTGTCCTAAAATATGATCAATTTTGGTGGATGACCTGTGGGCTGTTGAGAAAAATGAAATGAATATTCAGTTTTATTAGCATGAAATGATCTGTATATGTCTGTTAAGTTCATTTTTTTCTAGGGTAAAGTTTAAATTCATATTTTTTCTTTCTTGGAGAATATATTATGAACTCCAAAAAAGGTGTTAAAATCTCCAACTATTCTAGTGTAGGAAGATTTAATACTGTTCAGGTCCATTAAAGTTTGTTTTATAAATCAAGGTACATTCTGGTAGGGTGTATAAATGTTAATTATTGAAACCTCTTGATGTTGACTGTTTCCCTTGACAACTATGTAGTGTCAAACGTTGCCTTTCCTTATATTTTTTCATTTAAATCCAATTATATCTGCAAATAAGATTGCAAACACTGTTGCAAATCATTTCCTGATTTTCATTTGCCTGAATTATTGTTGTTCATCCCTTTACCCTGACTTGTTTTACTCTTTGTAATAAGATGTGTCTTTTGGAAGCAACAGGTACCTTGACTGAGTTTTGGTTTCCAGTCATCCATCCTGTGCCTCTTTAGAGGACAATTTAAGCCATTCAAATTAATTCAGAGAATTGACAAGCATGGAATTGTTTTGGAGGTGTTATTTTTCAAATGTCCAGGGGATATTTTTAAATCTTTCACCACTGTGGAGGCTAGGTTCTGCTCTTTAAAGAACCTAGCCTCTGTGTAAGTTTACATTTGTGGTAGACCATCATGGTGGTCATTATGAAAAATGTGTCTGAGTATTTCTGGAGAGCTGGTCTAGTTATGACAAATTTCCTTAACATATGGATGTCAGTAATGTATTTGATTTCTCCATCACAAATGAAACTCTTTTCAGCTGAGCTGAAAGTTATTTTGTTTTTGAAGGTTGAAGATTGATGTTAATTCTCTTCTAGGTTGAAAAGTTTTGACTGATAGATCTGTGGTCATCCTAATAATTTTCTCTTTTTAGGTAACATTTTTGTTATGCCTGGATGTTTGCAGGATTTTCTCCTTAATATAAACTTTGGCAAAGTTAATTACAATGGGTCATGAAGTTCTTTATTTGGATTGAGTCTCTCTGGGGTTCTGAAACTATCTACTATCTGAATTTCTATATCTCTTGCAATGCTTGGGGAATTATCCACCAATATTTCTTGGAGTAAAGCATCCAAGGTCATCCTCTTCTCCTTCAGGAATCCCTATACTTTGGATGCTTGACCTTTTGGAATGATCTCATAATTCTCTCAGGAAATATTCTGTTCTTATTTCCCTTTCTTCTGCCTCTTTGAATACTTGAGATATCTCCAAAGACTTGTCTTCAGTTTATGAGATCCTTTCTTCTGCTTGTCCAACTCCATTAATGAGGGTCTCTACTATATTTTGATGTTCCTGGGATGTCTTTTTCAATTCTTTAAATTCTGTTATATTTTTCTTATTATTTCCATATCCTTGATGAATTTGTCTTTGAATTCATTAGTTTTTTGAGACAACTTTTTAACTACTTTTTGGATTTCCACTTCCATCTTTTCCTCCATTCTACTCATCTTATCTGCCACCCATATTCTGAACTCTATTTCTGACACTTCAGAAATTCCTCTATGGATGGTATTTTCTGTTGTATATTCTTTGTCATCCCTTGGGGGAATTGGTCTTCTCTGATTTTTCATGTTGTCAGAGTTCTTCTGCTGGTTTCTCCTCATGAATGTTTTCCACTATTTGGCAATTAGAATTGGCAGAGTGAGACTGCATCAGGGCCCCATGATCTGGAACTAAGCATCCATTCACCAATGAGTTGGAGCTTGTGATTGTGGCATTTCCTCTACAACTTTGCAAAGGTCATTTTCAGAGTTGCAGCTAGAGACTGAGGACTGGCTTGGTGCGATAATGCCATACGGCTGTATCTTTATATCAGCCTGCCTTTATCCAATTCTAATGAGTTGCAGTTTTAGACTGGAATTTCCAGTGGGGAAAGATACAAACACATGCAGCATCCTCCCCTCCACCAGTCAGTGGCAGCTGGAAGAAGAGAATCTGTCCCTATCCAGTACGAAACCACCACTACTTTACCTTGGATGTTTTAGTGTGGACAGCCCAGGTCAAAAGTTATAATCAGATTGTCCCAGGCAGTGCAAACGTTGCTCACATGTAAAAGTTCCAGGGTCTTGAGGTGACCAGATACTAAAAATTCACAGGCAGATCCAGTTGCCCAATTTTATGGGGCTGAAGCAGAGTTCCCTCCAGTGGTCAGGGAAGTTGGGAAAGATG
Source organism: Otolemur garnettii (assembly GCF_000181295.1). NCBI lineage: Eukaryota > Metazoa > Chordata > Mammalia > Primates > Galagidae > Otolemur > Otolemur garnettii. The sequence goes on along the minus strand of NW_003852885.1, from coordinate 33,538 downwards.
CTCACCATCGTCAGAACTGAGGAGCATCACACCTTCATGCCCACCAGTAGTTCTGCCTGCTCACCAACTCTATGTGCATCCCTCTTTATCTGCACCCCTTGCTTCCACATGCCCCACTGCTTTCATGCTGCTGAACAGCTGCCACACAATGCCTGGCCCTCTCTGTAAATTTGCCAAACACTTCAGGCTCTGCAGAGGGCAGATTTTCAGGCAGCCAGGACATGAGGAAGGATGAACTGTGTTCATAATTGGGAACAATATAACAATATAACATAATTGGGAGAATATATTTGTTTGTTTTTATGAAAAGCAGGATGATGCCTGAGCTTGTTAGGACCTCACTGAAGGAGGAGGCCTGAGCCTTAATGAATCATTTCCACTGGTAATGTGAGAGGTCCTTTGTTCCCTTCTTGCTTCTCGAGAGCCCTCTGTGGGCCTCCCAGTTGTGGGAATGGTGTCCCATCCTCTTGGAATTTGGCTTTATACTTGTTCTTTGTTATCCTTCTTCCTCTTTCTTGCAGCTTGTACTTTTCTATCTTCCTTCCATGCTCAGCTCCTCACCTTTGGCTTCACTGAGTCCACTTCTGTGAAACATCTCTACCTCTGGACTGGAGCCTCTCACAAAAGCTGCTTCTGGTTATCCATCTTGGCTTCCTCCCTGTTTTTTCCATTCTTGTGATACTTTGCTTAGTACAGTAGTCTCCAATTCTATCAGGTTGTTATAAAAGATACAAATTCTCTATCTTTTTATGGATGAATGATGCACTATGTCATATATATACTAAAATATATTAATTTAATCATGTATTGAAGGGATCTTGATTTGTTTCTACATTTTTGTGATTGTGAATTGTGGTGCTACAAACATTCAAGTGCAAATGTCTTTATGATAACATGTGTTTTTTTTTCTTTTGGTAAATACTCATTAGTGGAATTGAAGGATCAAATGGTAAGTCTACTTTAGTTCTTTCAGTGGTCCTCCATATTACTTTCCACAGAGGTTGTACTAGTTTGCACCAACACTGTACAAATTTTCCTTTCTTTATACATACATGTCAACATCTATTTCTTTAGGACCTTAGCATGTGGGCCATGTTCATTGTGGTTAAGTGATATCTCAGTGTGGTTTTGATTTGCATTGCTCTGATGATTATGGATGATGAGTATTTTTTTATGTATTTGCTCTATTATCATAAGAAAAGTTACTGTTCATGGCTTTTACCCAGTTCTTAATGATCATTTCCTTTTATTTGCTTCAGTTCCAGTATAGATTGTGGTCACTGGCCCTATGTGAGATCTGTAGAATGCATGTATCTTCTCTTATTCTGAAGTTATATTTTTGCTGATTATGGCATTAATTGGTTAGAAACTGCTTCTAAAATTTTTTTTTGAGGAGAAGCAAGATGTCGGATTAGAGAGGGCTCCTTTGAATTTTTGCATAATGAGATTGCAGAGAAATGACTCCAGGACTCTCTGGCTGGTAGGCCCTTACCATAAACATCACTTCAGGGGCACAGAGAGGCATTAGGAGACTCCAGTAGTCCAATAGGATGCTGGGAGTAGTAGATAACCAGCACAAATGGTGATTACATGCATGCTAGAAGAGGATGGCTGTTATGTTGGTGGGAGAATTTTTATGACAGAGAAGGTCTGCCTGCCCTGAAGATTTTCTTTTTTCAGCTGCTCAGTTGGTGGAGTTTACCTTGAGCAAGTGAACGAGTGTTCTTGAATAGCACCCAGGGGGCAGGACTGAGCCACAGGGCAGAGCAAAACTCTCATAGCTCAGCTGTGAGACAGCCACTGGACACAGCCACTGTGGGAAAGCTACCTTGAAGAATTTGCCTAGAGGGTCCTAGTGGGAGGCTGGATCTGGCCCACCTGATAAGCTAGGCAGCCACCCACGGGGAGATGTGAGTAACACATGCTTTCCTGGGAAAGCCACTGTGTGGCGAAGGGACATGGTTTGGAAAGGTCAAGGCATGTCTTTTAAGCAAGCCAACAAGAGCTTCAGGCACCCAATCCTGGAGAGTTGAGGGCAAAATTTCAGGAAGACTGGACTAGGTATCCTCAGCAAGACAGAGGCTTCCAGCTGCCTTCTTATGAAACCATATCAGGCTTATGATTAGCATCTCATATCCTGGAAGATCACCTGTTGCTTAGGCAATATGTGGCAAGATACAGGTACGTATGTATACATACACACACACACGTATATATTTTTTATGTTCAAAAAACTTTCTTCAAACATTTTACGCTAGATTTTTCTTTTTCTTTCTTTTTGTTTCTCTTGTAATTATAATGTTTCTTTTTTCTTTCTTCAATAATAAGTGCTCCATTTTTGCTAATTATTCTGCTCCTGTCATTCTATTTTTCCCCAATTTTATCCCTTAAGGATTTTGTTTTATAGTATTTTTATCTTTCTTTTTTATTTGGTGTAGATGCGTTATTGTTTCTACTCAGTCAAGTAAGGAGCTATAACCCCCTAGGGACCCATCCAACCCAGCCACTCAGGGACTGCAACTTTTGAGTGTGGGTCCAAGCACCTACTAAACACCATATTATTCCTGTCTTTCTGTTTCTGTTCCTCTCTTCTTATTATTAGTCATTCCTTTTACCCCCATTTCCTTTTCCTTTTCTCTTTCTTTAATCTTTTATTGCTTCTTACATCTCATTGTTATCATCCTTTTATTTCTCTACAAAAAATACTGTTCAAAACCTAAGGTCAAAGAGAAGGTAACTTAAATAAGAGGAGGAAGTGAAAGGAAAATGTAGGGTAAGGAAGCAGACAAAAAGAAAACATTCGTGAATAAGAAACAACAGAAAAATCTTGGCAAGATGAAAACCACAACAGAGTAACCCCTCCAACAAGGGATCATGAGATAGTTATTGCAGAAGATTCCACTGATAAAGAAATGTAACAACTGGCAGAAAGAGAATTTGAAACATGGATGGTAAAATCAATGAAAGAAATTGGTGAGAAAGTGGAAGATAACCAAAAGGAAATCCAAAAAAGGACCAAAGAAGGGATGAAATATATGAAGAATACAGAAAGGATATAGCAGAGCTTAAGGAATTTAAGCAATCAATCAGAGAACTTAAAGATGCAGTAGAAGGTATCAATAACAGATTAGACCATAAAGAAGAAGGAATCTCAGAGGTAGAGGACTTATCATCTAAATTTATTTATTAACTCTTGAGCTATCATGGGCAGTTAAAGAGATAGAAAAAGGGAGAGAGAACGCAGGACATTCACTGAGAGAATGATGAGAATTCATGACGCATTCAAACATGCAAATTATAGGTATTCCAGAAGGGGAAGAAGAATGCATCTTCCCTACTGGAAGATATCATAAATAGCATTTTTCACAAGTATCACCACAAATTCTGACACAATCCTCTTGAGCGATATCAAACCCCAGGTCATCACAACTCAACCAGAACTTCCGCAAGACACATTGTGATGAACATGTCCAAAGTCAAGACAAAAGAGAACATTTTGCAAACAGCCAGAAGTAAGTGCCAACTGACCTACAGGGGCAAACCCATCAGGGTAAAAGCGGACTCCTCAAATGAAATTTTTCAAGCCAGAAGAGAATGGTCATTTACCTTTAACCTACTTAACCAAAACAATTCTTAGCCTGGAATTCTATATCCTGCTGAACTAAGCTTTAAAGTTGATGGAGAAATCAAATCTTTTACTGATATGCAAACATTGAGGAAGTTTGCCACAACAGGACCAGCTCTACAAGAAATACTTATACCTGTTCTGCACATTCACCATCACAATAGACCACCAGCAAAGTAAAAACCCAAAACTAAAGGAATAAAACCAGTTTCACAATGACACAAAAGAAAAAACTAAGACATGGACAGTCACAAAATAAGATGAATACAAGTCCACCACACTTATCAATTCCCTTCACAAATGCTATTGGCTTGATTTCCCCACTAAAGAAGCACAGGCCAGCTGATTGGATGAAATAAAAAAGGACTAGCTATGCATAGGCTGGCTTGAGGACACAGAGCTAGTCTAAAAGACAAAGTAAGACTACTTGTTAAGGGTTGGAAAACCATATTCCAGGCAAAAGAAAACCAGAAGACAAGAGGGATCCCAACCTGTTTCTCAGACACAAGTAGATTTCAAGAAGCTAAACTGAAAAAGACAAAGGTGGGCACTTCATATTGGCCAAGGGAATGATACAATAAGACCTCTCAATTCTAAACATTTGTGCTCCCAATATAAATCCTCCCAGATTTATGAAACAGACTTAAATTAGTAGGAGCAATATGATACAAGGAAATTTTAACACTACTCTTACATATCTGGACAGAGATTCTAAACAAAAACTATTATAAAATAAAAGGGACTTAAATATGAATCCAGAACAGCTATGCTTAATAGATATACACAGAACTCACCATCACAAAGCTACGGATACACGTTCTTCTTGTCAGCCCATGGAACTTTCTCCAAATAGAACATATCCTAGGACACAAATAAAACCTCAACAAAATCTAAAGAATTGCAATTATACCTGTATCTTCTCATCCCACAAGGCAATAAAGGTGGAAGTCAATACCAACATGAATTTGTATCTCCATACAAATGTATGGAAACCGAACAACCTTATGCTGAATGACACGGGTTAAGGAAGAGATAAATGAGGAAATCATTAACTTCCTTTAGCATAATAGCAATTAAGACACAGTCTACCAAAGCTGTGGGACACTGCAAAAGCAGTCCTAAGAGGTAAAAAATATCACATTAGATGCCTACATCTGAAAGACACAAAGAGAGCACATTAACAATCTAATTAATCATCTTAAAGAAATGGGAAAGGAGAAGCAATGCAATACCAAGCCAGGTTAAAAAAATGGAAATAACCAAAATTAAATCAGAAATTAATGAAACTGAAAAAGCATCATTCAGAAAATTAATGAAACAAAAACTTTATTCTTTGAAAAGATAAACAAACTTGATAAACCATTGGCCAGATTAACCAGAAATAGAAAAGTAAAATCTTCAATAACCTCTATCAGAAACTAAAAGGGGAAATTAACAACTGATACTATAGAGACACAAAAGATTATTAGTGCTTAATATTCTAAATTCTACAAAAAACTCTATGCCAAGAAATTTGACAATAAGAATGCAAGTGACCAATATCTGGAATAATACCATCTTCTTAGTTTTAACTAGAAAGGAATAAATCTCTTTGAAAGGGTGGCGTTTGACTGGCAGAGATGTCACAGACCACCAAGGCTTGTATGAAGGGTCTTTATTGGCAAGGGAGGGATGCTGCAGAGCAGCACCAAAGAGGAGAGAAAAGAGAAGAGGAGAGAGAAGAGGGGAGAGAGAGGAAGAAAGAGAGGAGAGATAGGAGAGAGAGACTAAAAGAAAAGTACACCCTTATATAGGTTCAGTTAGGGGAAGTCTCAGAATGATGACGGGAAAGTTGAATAGCCAATAAGGAGTTATTTCTCTGGCAGGAAGAGACGTTAGAAGCAAGCCATAAGTTTGAAATTTTCAGCTGGCAATTGGGACAGGGAATGAGGTAAGTTTTATGATTAGGAGATAAGGAGGTGTTTAGCAGGCAATTACCTGTTGAAAGGACCTGTAACTTTAAGAGTGAGACAACTAGTCTTGGTCTGTTTGAAATCAGGAAGAAGATATCTGGGGAAGGGGCTTTTCTTGAGCAATTACCTATATAACACTCTTGAATAGACCAATATCAAGCACAGATATTGCACAAACAATAAAAATGCTCCCCCCCTCAAAAAAAAAAAAAAAGGCCAGGACCAGATGGCATCATGTCACAATTCTATAACCCCTTCAAAGATACTCTTGTACCTATACTGCTGAGCCTATTCTAAAACATAGACAAATATGTAACCTTCCCTAAAACTTCTATGAAGAGAATATCCCCTTCATTCCAAAACCAGGAATGGATCCAAATAAAAAGTACCCGCAGACCAGTTTCACTAATGAATAATGATACAAAAATACTCACTAAAATCTTAGATAATATAGTCCAGCTACACATTGAAAAGAATTGAACATCAAGATCAAGGAGCACTTAACCTGGGGATCGAAGCTTGATTTAAAATGTCAAAATCTGATCACATCTTACACTGCAAGTCCAACCTCAACTAATTTAAAAGAATAGATATTATTCCTTGAGTCTTCTTGGACCATCATGTAATAAAAGTTGAACTCAGTAACAATAGGAATCTCCATATTCATACAAAAACATGGAAGCTAAATAACCTTTTGCTAAATGATAGCTGGGTCAGAAACAAGATTAAGAAGGAAATTACCACATTTTTGGAAGAAAACGATAATGAAGATACGAGTTACCAGAACCTCTGGGATACTGCAAAGGCAGTCCTAAGAGGGAAATTTATAGTACCATAAGCCTTCCTCAAGACAATGGAAAAAGAGGAAGTTAACAACTTAATGGGACATGTGAAGCAACTGGAAAAGGAAGAACATTCCAATCTCAAACCCAGCAGAAGAAAATAAATAACAAAAATTATAGCAGGACTAAATAAAATTGAAAACCAAAGAATTATACAACAGATAAATCAATCAAAAAGTTGGTTTTTTGAAAAGATCAATAAAATAGATAAACCTTTGGCCAGCCTCACCAGGAAAAAAAGAGTAAAATCTCTAATCTCATAAATCAGAAATAGTAATGATGAAATTACAACAGACTCCTCAGAAATTCAAAAAATCCTTAATGAATATTACAAGAAATTTTATTCTCAGAAATATGAAAATCTGAAGGAAATTGAACAATACTTGGAAGTATGCCACCTTCCAAGACTTAGCCAGAAGGAAGTGGAAATGTTGAACAGGCCTATATCAAGTTATTAAATAGCATCAACTATACAAAATTTCCCTAAAAGGAAAAGCCTGGGACCAGATGGCTTCACATAAGAATTCTAAGAAACCTTTAAGGAGGAAGTAATACCTATATTACTCAACCTTTTCCAAAATATAGAAAAAGAACAACGCATTCTATGAAGCAAACATCACCTTGATCCTCAAACAAGAAAAAGATCCAAAAAGAAAAGAAAATTATAGACCAATATCACTAATAAACATGAGGCAAAAATATTCAACAATATTCTACAAAACAGAATCCAACAATACATCAAACAAATTATACAGCATGACCAAGTGGGTTTTATCCCAGGGTCTCAAGGCTGGTTCAATATATGTAAATCTATAAATATAATTCATCACATAAACAAATTAAAAATCACAGACTTTATGATTTTCTCAATTGAAAAAGCTTTTGACAATATCCAGCAACAATCAGAACACCTAAGAAAATTGGTATAGAAGGGACATTTCTTAAACTTATAGAGGCCATCTACAGCAAACTCAAAGGCAATATTGCATTGAATAGAGTTAAATTGAAATCATTCTCACTCAGATCAGGATCCAGTGAAGGTTGCCCATTGTCTCCACTGCTTTTTAACATTATAATGGAAGTCTTAGCCATGGCAGTTATGCAAGAAAAGAAGAGATAAAACTTTCACTCTTCTCAGGTGAAATGATTATATATCTGGAAAAATCAGAGATTCTACTACAAGACTCTTAGAAGTGATCAAGGAATACAGCAGTGTGTGAGGTTACAAAACCAACACTCATAAATCTGTATCCTTTATATATACGAAATAGGCAAGCTGAAAAAAAAGTCAAGGACTCTATTGTGTCCACAGTAGTAGTGAAATATGTGGGAGTTTACCTAACAAAGGACGTGAAGGATCTTTATAAAGAGAACTGTGAAATTCTAAGAAAAGAATTAGCTGAAGATGTTAACAAATGGAAAAAAATGCAATGCCCATGGCTGAGAAGAATCAACATTGTTAAAATGTCCATATTTCTTCAAGTGTTTTCCCTGCACTTTCTTCAAGTATTTTTATGGTTTCATGTC
>NW_003852885.1:11880-23238 GCF_000181295.1 Otolemur garnettii | reverse complement strand
TCCACTGTCATATTTTAAAGATCTCAAAAAAATAATACTTTATTTTATATGGAACCAGAAAAAACCTTGAGGAGCCAAGATATTACTCATAAATAAAAATATAGAGGCGTTATGCTACCAGATCTCAGAGTATATTATAAATCGACAGTGATCAAAACAGCATGGTACTGGCACAAAAACATAGAGGTAGATGTATGGAACAGAATAGAGAACCAAGAGATGAATCCAGCTACTTACCATTATTTAATCTTTGGCAAGCCAATTAAAAACATTCAGTGAGGGAAAAGATTCCCTATTTAACAAATGGTGCTAGGTGAATTGGCTGGCAACCTGTAGAAGACTGAAACTGGACCCACACCTCTTACCATTAACTAACAGATTCTCACTGGATTAAATATTTAAACTTAAGACATGAAACTATAAAAATACTAGAAGAAAGTGCAGGGATAACTCTTGAAGAAATAAGCCTTGTTGAATATTTTATGAGTAGGACCCCCTCGGCAATTGAAGCAACATCATAAATACATTACTGGGACCTGATCAAACTAAAAAACTTGTGCACAGCCAAAGACAAAGTAAGTAAAGCAAACAGACAGCCCTCAGAATGGGAGAAGATATTTCCATGTTATGTTTCCAACAAAAATTTAATAACCATAATTCACAGAGAATTCAAATGTATTAGAAACAAAAGAACAAGTGATCCTATCTCAGATTGGGCAAGGGACTTGAAGAGATACTTCTATGAAGAAGATAGGCACACGGCCTACAGAAACATGAAGAAATGCTCATCATCCTTAATCATCAGAGAAATGTAAATTGAAACTAGTTTGAGGTATCGTCTAACTCCAGTAAGACTATCCTACATCACAAAATCCCCAAACCAGAGATGTTGGCATGGGTGTGGAGAAAAGGGAGCACTTCTACACTGCTCGTGGGAATGCAAACTAATATGTTCCTTTTGGAGAGATGTTTGGAGAACACCTAGAGATCTAAAAATAGACGTGCTATTTGATGAAACAATTCCTCTACTGTGTATATACCCAGAAGACGAAAAATCACATTATAACAAAAATATATGTACCAAAACATTTAGTGCAGCACAATTCATAATTGCTAAGTCATGGAAGAAACCCAAGTGCCCATCGACCCAGGAATGGATCATTAAATTGTGGTATATATATACCATGGAATATTATGCAGGCTTAAAGAAAGATGGAGACTTTACCTCTTACATGTTTACATTGATGGAGATGGAACATTTTCTTCATATCAAAGTAGAATGGAGGAAAATGTATGCAATGTACTCAGTCTTTCTATGAAACCAATTTATAGCTTTCCTATAAAAGCTATAACCCAATTACAGCCCAAGAAGTGGAAAAGGGAGAGGGAGGGGAGGGGAGGAGGGAGGATGTGTGGAGGTAGTATAATTGGTGGGAATACACCTACCGTGCATTTTACAAGGGTACATGTGAAATTTACTAGGTGTAAACTATAAATATCTTAACACAATAATGAAGAAAATGCTGTGAAGGCTATGTTGATCAGTTTGATGAAAGCATTTCAAATGGTATGTAGAATCAGCACATTGTACACCACAATTGCATTAATGTATGCAGCTATGATTTAATAAAAATAATTAAATAAATAGTGAAAATCCATAAATGTAATATATCATGTCAATAGAAGCAAAGACAAAAAACATTTGACAAAATTCAGCATTCTTTACTAATAAGAACACTTTAGAAAATCTGTATAGTTGACACATTTCTTAAGCCATTAAAGCTATCAATGACAAACCCACAGCTAAAATCATACTAAATGGTGTAAAACTGAAAGATTTTCCACTTAGAACTGGAACCATACAAAAATGTCCACTATTGCCACTATTATTTTACACTGGGCCAGTAGTTCTACCAATGCAATTAGGCAAGAGAAAGATATAAGCAGCATCCTCAAGCAGGTAGATGGGGGTCAAACTTTTGCTCTTTGCTGATGAAATAATGTTATACTTAGAATACCCAAGAAACTCAGCCAAAAAACTCCTAAAAGTGACTAGGAAATATATTAATGTTTCAGGATATAAAATCAATATCTCTAAACCAGTAGTCTTTGTATACATGCCAAAATAGTGAAGTTTAGAAGCATATCAAGGACACAATTCCCTTCAAAGTACCTTCAAAGAAAATAAAATACGGAGGGAGTGGTCAAGAAGGCCGACAGGCACCAGCCTCCGACAGAAGATCCTGTCCAGAGGAAAGGATAAAGTCCGGAGAAACCCCCAACAAAGTGAAAACTGGGAGCCCAGCCAAGAGAGAAGAGTGATACCGGCAGGACACCTCTTCTGAGACAGGTGGAGACTCCTAGAGGACAATCCACAGGTCCATAATACACCCCAAAGGAATAGCGTCCATCCCCTTCCCCAAGAAAAGTGTGCTTTTCCTTTGTTTCCTCTTCAACAACTCCTCCGAGTCTCCTACAGGCCACTGATAAACTGAGGACCTAGTCTCTCACTCCACGAGTGAGAGCTCCTGACAGGGAAGTTTACCACCATGGAGGAACCCAGTTGAGACTCAGAACACCCTCCCCCAGACAGAAAAGTGGAACTGGCATTTGCATTGCCATTTTGAGTTTCCAGTCCACCCTCCCTCCCCTTGCTGGCAGAGACAATGAAAGGAGACCCAAGAAGAGCTTCCACCCACCCTTGCAAGACCAAGCCCCTGTCCCGGTCCTTCACCGGGAGAACTGCTTAATCCACGCTTTCTGTGTGTAGACAGATCCCCCTCAGTCAGCACATTCTGTGCTCAGCTGTCTCCCTGGCTGCTATCTACACTTCTTGGGACCTTGGCGCCAGTGATTGGGATTGACACCAGACAGGGAGGGCTAAGCGTCCAGCCACACACCTGCCTCTGGGGCTTTGGTGGCCCTTGACAGTGATTGACTTCTGCTGGGGCAGGTCACACAGCTGCACACCCACCTCCCGGAGACTTGCTGGCCCAGTGGTCGCCATTGACTCCTGCCAGGGAGGGTTGTGCGGTCCCGCCAGCTGCATGCCCACCTCTGGGACTTTGGTGGCCAGTGAGGGCAACTGACTTCTGCTGGGGCGGGTGGCGCAGCGATGCACCCGCATCCCAGGGCCTTGCCAGCCTGTGATCACCATCAATGCCTGCGGGAGAGGGTCACGCCATCCTGCCAGCTGCATGCCCGCTTCTGGGGCTTTGGCAGCCAGTGAGGGCAACTGACTTCTGCTGGGACAGGTCGCACAGCTGAGCGCCTGCCTCCTTGGGCATCCTGGCCCACGGTAACCACCAACTCCTGCCAGAGATGGTCATGCTGTCCTGACAGCCACGCATCCACCTCCGGGGCTTTGGCGAACCATGAGGGCATCTGTGTTCTGCTGCAGTGTGTCCCACAGCCGCACGCTCACCTCCTGGGGCCTTGCCAGCTTTTGTTCGCGAGCAGCTCCTCCCGGGGAGGGTCGAGCCATCCTGCCAACCATGTGCCTGCCTCCGGGGCTTTGGTAGCCAGTGAGTACAACTGACTTCTGCTGAGGTAGGTTACGCCCACCTCCCAGGGTCTTCGTGGCCTGAGATCAACACTGACTCCTTCAGGGGTGGGGTGCATCACCCCACCGGCAGGCCCTGCCTTCCGGGGCCTTGCTGGATTGTGCCCAGGAGAAAACTAGAAGAAGTCACTGGCAGAACGGTTTTAGGGATGGGGAGAAAGCAGTGGAAAAACTCTGGCAACCAGAATAACCAGAGTAGATTAACCTCCCCAAAGAAGGATGGGGTAGACACAATTGAAGACCCGCTACATAAACAGATATCTGAGATGTCAGAAATTGAGTTCAGAATCTGGATAGTGAATAAGATTAACAGGGTGGGGGAAAGAGGGAGCTAGAATTTCAAATCATTCAAAAATTGTCCCAGGAATTCAATGATTTCAAACATAAAATCATCAAGGATTATGATACACTGAAACAAGAGGTTGCAGATTTGAAGATCACCGTTGAATCCCTTCATCAGAGGATGTACCAGGCAGAAGATAGGATCTCTGACACTCAGAGAGATCTTGGATAATTCGAAGAAAACTAATATTCGCCTCATAGGAATCCCTGAAGGTGACGAAGTTGCTTCACAAAACACAGAGGCTTTCCTTAATGAAATTATGAAAGAGAACTATCCAGACATGGCAAGGGATCCTAAAATTCAGATAGCAGACAGCTTCAGAAACCCAGTGCGACTCAACACAAACAAGACTTCCCCCAATCAACTTCACTAAAGTTAACATGAAAGAGAAAATCCTGAAAGCAGCTAGACACAAGAAAACATTAACTTACAAGGGGAAGGATATTAGAATGATTGCAGATCACTCTGCAGAATACTTTCAGGCTAGAAGAGGATGGTCACCAACCTTCAACCTCCTAAAACAAAACAACTTTCAACCCAGAATCCACTATCCAGCTAAACTGAGTTTCATTTATGATGGAGAAATTAAATACTTTAATGATATTCACATGTTGAAGAAATTTGCCATTACTAAACCAGCCCTCTAGGATATCCTCAAACCTATCCTCCATAAGGACCAATGCAATCCTCCACCACATAAATAAACCCACCCAGAATATTTTGACTAAATTCCAATCTCCACAGCGACAAAAGGATCAAAGATGTCTAATGAACCTTCAAAAAACTTGACACTCAAAATTATGCCAGGATTATCAATAGTCTCAATCAATGTAAAAGGCTTAAATTACCCTCTAAAGAGACACAGGCTGGCTGACTGGATACAAAAACTCAAGCCAGATATCTGTTGTGTGCAAGAAACTCACCTTATTTTAAAAGACAAGCATAGACTCAGGGTGAAGGAATGGTCATCTATTTTCCAGGCTAATGAAAAGCAGAAAAAAGTAGGTGTTGCAATACTATTTGCAGATACAATAGGTTTTAAACCAACAAAAGTGAGCAAGGACAATGATGGTTACTTTATATTTGTTAAGGGTAGTACTCAATATAACGAGATTTCAATTATCAATATTTATGCACACAATCAGAATGCACCCCAATTTTTTAGAGACACTCTAACAGACATGAACAACCTGATTACTCCCAGCTCCATCATAGTTGGAGATTTTAATACCCCTTTGGCAGTACTGGGCAGATCATCCAACAAGAAGCTTAGCAAAGAAATTCTAGATTTAAAACTAACCATTCAGCATCTGGACTTAATGGACATCTATAGAACATTTCACCCTAATAAAACTGAGTACACATTTTATTCATCAGTCCACAGAACATACTCCAAAATAGATCACATCCTAGGTCACAAGTCTAACCTCAGCAAATTTTAAAGAATAGAAATTATCCCTTGCATCTTCTCAGACCACCACGGAAGAAAAGTTGAACTCAGAAACAATAGGAACTTGCAGACCCAAACAAAATCATGGAAACTAAATAACCTTATGCTCAATGACACTTGGGTCAAAGACGAGATCAAGAAGGAAATTACCAAATTCTTGGAACTAAACAACAATAAAGAGACGAGTTATCAGAACTTCTGGGATACTGCAAAGGCAGTTCTTAGAGGGAAATTTATTGCACTGCAAGCCTTCCTCAAGAAAACGGAAAGAGAAGTTAACAACTTAATGGGACACTTCAAGCAACTGGAAAAAAAAGAACACTCCAACCCAAAGACCAGCAGAAGAAAAGAAATAACCAAAATTAGAGCAGAATTAAATGAAATTGAAAACAAAAGGATTATACACCAGATTCACAAATCAAAAAGCTTTTTTTTTGAAAAGGTCAATAAAATAATAAACCTTTGGCCAACCTAACCAAGAAAAAAAGACTTCAGTCACTAATTTCTTCAATTAGAAATGGTAAAGATGAAACCACAACAGACCCCTCAGAAATTCAAGAAATCCTTCATGAATACTACAAGAAACTTTATTCTCAGAAATATGAAAACCTGAAGGAAATTGACCAATACTTGGAAGCACACCACCTTCCACGACTTAATCAGAACCAAGTGGAAATTTTGAACAGGCCCACATCAAGCTCTGAAATAGCATCAACTATACAAAATCTCCCTAAAAAGAAAAGCCCAGGACCAGATGGCTTCACGTCAGAATTCTACCAAACTTTTAAAGAAGAGCTAATACCTATATTATTTAACCTTTTCCAAAATATAGAAAAATATGGAATATTACCCAACACATTCTATGAAGCAAACATCACCTTGATCCCCAAACCAGGTAAAGACCCAACAAGAAAAGAAAATTATAGACCAATATCTCTAATGAATATTGACAAGCCAGTTAAAAACATTGAATGGGGAAAAGATTCCCTATTGAACAAATGGTGCTGGACGAACTGGCTAGTGACCTGCAGAAAACTGAAGCTGGACCCACATCTGTCACCACTAACTAAGATAGATTCTCACTGGATTAAAGACTTAAATTTAAGACACGAAACTATAAAAATATTAGAACAAAGTGTAGGGAAAACTCTTGACGAAATAGGCCTGGGTGAATATTTTATGAGAAGGACCCCCCCCCGGGCAATTGAAGGAACATCAAAAATGTACTACTGGGACCTCCTCAAATTAAAAAGCTTCTGCACAGCCAAGAACACAGTAAGAAAAGTAAGTAGACAACCCTCAGAATGGGAAAAGATATTTGCTGGTTTTCCTTCCGACAAAGGTCTTATAACCAGAATCCACAGAGAACTCAAGCGTAGTAGCAAGAAGAGAACAAGTGATGCTATCGGAGGGTGGGCAAGAGACTTAAAGAGAAATTTCTCTGAAGAAGACAGAAGCATGGCCTACAGACATATGAAAAAATGCTCACCATCCTTAATCATCAGCGAAATGCAAATCAAAACCACTCTGAGATATCATCTAATGCCAGTTAGATTAGCCCATATCACAAAATCCCAAAATCACAGATGCTGGTGGGGTTGTGGAGAAAAGGGAACACTACTACACTGCTGGTGGGAATGCAAACTAGTACGTCCCTTTTGGAAAATCATATGGAGAACACTCAGAGATCTAAATATAGATCTACCACATGATCCTGTAATTCCTTTGTTAGGTATATGTCAAGAAGACGAAAAATCACACTACAATACAGATATCTGTACCAGAATGTTCATTGCAGCCCAATTCACAATCGCTAGGTCATGGAAGAAGCCCAAGTGCCCATTGACCCATGAATGGATCAATAATTTGTGGTATATAAAAAAAAATAAATTGTGGTATATGTACACCATGGAATACTATACAGCCACAAAGAAAGATTGAGACTTTGCCTCCTTCATGTTTACATGGATGGAGCTGGAAAATGTCCTCCTTAGCAAAGTATCTCAAGAATGGAAAGAAAAGTATCCAATGTACTCAACAATATTATGAAACTAATTGTTAGCTATCTTAGGAAAGCTATAATCCAAATGGAGTCCAAAACTACAGGGAAAGGGGAGGGGGAGGATGGGTGAAGAGAATGATATTATGGGGATAACACCTATGATTTATCCTATTAGGGTACATGTGAATTTGTCTAAAGGTCGAATATAAATGTCTTGACAGAACAATTATGAGAAAGACTTGATGGCTATGTTAGCCAGTTGGATGAAAGTTTTTCACACTTTCATATGGAAGTGATGGAAGCAACACACTGTATCCTATGATAGAATTAATGTACACAATTATGATCTAATAAAAAAATAAGAAAAAGAAAATAAAATACTTAGAAAAATACCTCATGACAGAAATGAAGGATTTTTACAAAGAGAATTATGAAACTCTAAAAAAAGAAATAGCAGAATACATTAACAAATGGGTGAGGATACTACACATTTGGAGGGAAGAAATCAACAATGTCTAAGGATATTTGCAGTAGACTATTTATTGAAGATCAATTTATAATCACCAAAATGTGGAAATAGCCTAAGTGCTCAATAACCCAGGAATGAATTAACAAGCTGTGGTATATATATACTGTGAAATACTATTCAGCTATTAAAAAGATGGAGACTATACATCCTTTGTGTTTTTTTCTTCTTGAGACCGAGTCTCACATTGTCACCCTCAGTAGAGTGCCATGGAGTCATAGCTCACCTCAAACTCTTGTGCTTAAGTGATCCTCTAGCCTCAGCCTCCTAAGTACCTGGGACTAAAGGGACACGTCACACTGCCTGGCTATTTGTAGAGACAAGGTCTCGCTCTGGCTCATGCTGGTCTCAAACCTGTGAGCTGAGGCAATCCACCTGCCTCAGCCTCCCAGGGTGCTCAGATTACAGGTGTGAACCACCGTGCTTGGCAAAGAAATCACATCCTTTGTATTAACATGGATAAAGTTGGAACACAGTCTTCTTTGTAAAGTATCACAAGAATGGAGAAGTAAGAATCCAATGTATTCAATGCTGAAACGAAGTCAGTGGGTGATCTACTCATAACCTCATAAAAGAAAAACTCAAATCAATTCAAGGTAGGGACAGGGGTATGAGGAAGTAGGAAGAGGAGAAATGGGTGGGTACAGGGATTTACATGGTATGACACACCTTTTGAGGTGGAACACAATTATAAGAGGGACTTTAGCTAACAAATACAATCAATGTAACCTAATTCTCTGTACCCTAATGAATGCCATAGAATAAAAAAATAGAAAAAACCCACAATATTGTCAAAATGTCTCTTCACCCATAGCAAGTTACAGATTCAATACAAACCCCATTAATTTGTCAAAATCATATTTTGAAAACTTAGTATAAATAGTCCTTAATTTTGTATGGAAAAAGAAAAAATCCTGTATAGATCAGGCTAGTCTCAGTAATAAAAACAAAGTCAGGGACATCACTCTACCAGACTTCAGGCTTTACTTAAAGTCCACAATAATCAAAACAGCATGATATTCCACAAAAATAGAGACATATACATATGGAATAGAATAGAATACCAGAGATGAAACCAGTTTCTACTTGCCATCTGGTCTTTGATAAACTGAACAAAAGCATACAGTGACAAAACCAATCACTATTCTACAAACTGTCCTGGCAGAACTGGATAAAAAAGGCTGAAACTGGACCCACAACTTTCACCACTTACAAAATTGACTATCAGTCAAGATTGATAAAAGATTTAAATCTGAGCCACGTCATGATAAAAATCTCAGAAGAAAGTGGAAGAAAAATTCCTGAGGATGTTGGACTGGGGAAAGATTTTATTTTTGTTATTTTTATTTTTTAAATTAAATCATAACTGTATACATTAATGCATTTATGGGGTACAATGTGCTGATTTTATATACGATTTGAAATGCTAACATCAAACTGGTTAACATAGCTTTCACCTCACTTAATTATTGTGGTAAGACTATAAAGACTACTCTACACTTTAGGAAATTTGATATGTACCCTTGCAATATGCACCATAGGTGTGTTCCCACCAATTACCCTCCCTCCATCCAACCTCCCCCTTGCCCTCTTCTCCCATTCCTCTTCCCTTCATCCTGGGCTACAGTTGTGTTTTTTTTTTTATTTTTTTTTATTAAGTCATACATATAGATCATGTATACATTTATGAATATGTGGGGTACAATGTGTTGTTTTTTTATACAATTTGGAAGGCTTACATCAAACTAATTAATATAGCTTTCAAGTGTTCCCTTTTCTCCACATCCACACCAACATCTGTAGTTTTGGGATTTTCTTATAGGGGCTAATCTTACTGGAGTTAGATGATATCTCAAAGTGGTTTTGATTTGCATTTCTCTGATGATTACGGATGATGAGCATTTTTACATGTCTGTAGGCCACGTGCCTGTATTCTTCAGAGAAGTTTCTATTCAAATCTCTTGCCCACCCTGAGATGGGATCACTTGTTCTTTTCTTGCTAATACATTTGAGTTCTCTGTGGATTCTTGTTATTAAACCTTTATCAGAGACATAACCTGCAAATATCTTCTCCTACTCTGAGGGCTGTCTGTTTTCTTTACTTACTGTGATCTTGGCTGTGCAGAAGCTTTTTAGTTTGATCAGGTTCCAGTAATGTATTTTTGTTGTTGCTTCAATTGCCTGGGGGGTCCTCCTCATAAAATATTCTCCTAGGCAAATTTCTTCAAGAATTTTCCCTGGATTCTCTTCAAATATTTTTATAGTTTCATATTTTAAGGATAAATCTTTTATCCAGTGACAATTAATCTTTGTTAAAGGAGAGAGATGAGTGTCCATTTTCATTGTTCTACAGGTCACCAGCCAATGTGCCCTGCACCATTTGTTAAATAGGGAATTGTTCCCCCACTGAATGTTTTTGATGGGCTTATCAAAGACCAAATGATGATAAATAGCTGGGTTTTTCTTTTCTTCACTAATTACTTCCATACATCTACCTCCATTTTTGTGCCAGTATCACACTCTTTTGATCACTATTGATTTATAGTATAGTCTGAAGTCTGGCAGCATGATTCCTCCTGATTTGTTTTTTTTTCTGAATAATGTCTTGGCTATTTGAAGTTTCTTCTAATTCCATATAAAACAGAGTTTTATTTTTTCCAGATCCTTAAAGTATGACAGTGGTGATTTAATAGAGACTGCATTCAAATTGCATATTGCTTTGGGTAGTATGGACATTTGATGTTGATTCTTCACAGCCATGAGCATGGTGTGTTTTTCCATTTGTTAACATCTTCAGCTATTTCTTATCTCAGTTTCATAGTTCTTTTTACAGAGATAATTCACATCCTATGTTAGGACAATTCCCAAATATTTCATCTTCTTTGGCACTATTGTAAAAGGAATATAGTCCTTGACTGTTTTTTCAGCTTGACAATTGTTGGTATATGTAAAAGCTACTGGTTTATTTTATTGATTTTGTATATTAAGACACTGCTGTTTTCCGTGATCACTTCTAATAGTTTTGTAGTTGAGTTCCTGGGTTTTTCTAGGTATAACATTATATTATCTGCAAGGAGTGAGTTTGATCTCCTCTGACCCTATTTGGATATCTTTTTTTTGTATTGAATAGTAACTGTGTACATTAATGCACTTCTGGGGTACAGTGAGGGGTTTTCACAAACAATCCAAAACACTTCCATCAAACTGGTTAACATAGCCTTCATGTAATTTTCTTAGTTATTGTGTAAAAACATTCAAATTCTACTCATAGAAAGATTAATTTGTACCCTAGTAAGATGAACCACAGAAGTGAACCCTCGAATCCCCTGCCTCCACCCATCCACCCTCCCTCCCACTTCCCCCATCCTTAAGTTGTTATTAGGTTATAGCTTTCATATAAAAGGTATAAATTAGTTTCATAATAGGGGTGTGTACATTGGATACTTTTTCCTCCATTCTTGTGATACTTTGCTCA
>NW_003852885.1:0-9793 GCF_000181295.1 Otolemur garnettii | reverse complement strand
TTTTCTTGTTAAGTCTTTTCCTGGTTCGGGTATCAAGGTGATATTTGCTTCATAGAATGTGTTGGGTAGTATTCTGTCTTTTTCTATATTTTGGAAAAGGTTAAGTAGTATGGGAACTAGTTCCTCTTTAAATGTTTGGTAGAATTCTGACATGAAGCCGTCTGGTCCTGGGCTTTTCTTTTTAGGGAGGTTTTGTATAGATGATGCTCTTTCAGAACTTGATATAGGTCTGTTCAACATTTCCACTTCATTCTGGCTGAGTCTTGGGAGGTGGAGTGCTTCCAAGTATTGTTTGATTTCCTTCAGAGTTTTATATTTATGGGAATAAAGTTTCTTGTAATATTCATTAAGGATTTTTCAATTTCTAAGAGGTCTGTTGTTATTTCATCTTTACCATTTCTGATTGATGTGATTAGAGTTTTTACTTTTTTTTTCTTGCTTAGGCTGGCCAAAGGTTTATCTATTTTATTGACTTTTTCCTAAAACCAACTTTTTGATTTATTGATCTGTTCTATAATCCTTTTAGTACCAATTTCGTTTAATTCTGCTCTAATTTTGGTTATTTCTTTTCTTGTGCTGGGTTTGGGGTTGGAATGTTCTTCCTTTTCGAGTTGCTTAAGATGTCCCATTAAGTTGTTAAATTCCTCTCTTTCTGTTCTCTTGAGGAACGCTTGTAATGCTATAAATTTCCCTCTTAGGACTGCCTTTGTGGTATCCCAGGGGTTTTGATAATTCGTATCTTCATTATCATTATGTTCTAAAAATTTGGTAATTTCTTTCTTGATCTCGTCTCTGATCCATCTATCATTCAGCATAAGGTTATTTAGCTTCCATGTTTTTGTACGAAACTGCAAATTCCTGTTGCTACTGAGTTCAATTTTTATTACATGATGGTCTGAGAACATGCATGGAATAATTTCTATTCTTTTAAATTTACTGAGGTTAGACTTATGACCTAAGATGTGATCAATTTTGGAGTATGCTCCATGGACAGATGAAAAAAATGTGTACTCAGTTTTGTTGGGATAAAAAGTTCTGTAGATGTCTGTTAGGTATGAAAGTTAGATAGTTAAATTTAAATCTAAGATTTCTTTGCTCAACTTCTTTTTGGAGGATCTGTCCAGCACTGCCAAAGGAGTGTTGAAATCTCCGACTTTGATGGAGCTGGGAGAGATCAAGTTGCTCATGCCAGTTAGAGTCTCTTTTATAAATTGAGGTGCATTCTGGTTGGGTGCATAGATATTGATAATTGAGATCTCATCATATTGAGTATTGCCCTTAAGGAATATAAAGTGGCCATCTTTAACTTTGGTTACTTTTGTTGATTTAAAACCTATTGTATCAGAGGCGGAGCAAGATGGCGGAGGAGATGCATCCCTTAGTCAATTCTCCTGGTGGTTTCAGGTGAGAGTGGGCTTATTTGATCTTTTCCATGAGTGGTCCTTGCGTGAATAAGCAGTGCAGGGAGAGCAACAAAGAGGTGAATTGCTGGATTGGAAGTGTAGCGCAGAACTACTGTGTCAGCCATAAAAAACTCAGGGCAGCAGCTGAAATGGCGCCATCTGCGACCTGCGGTACCAGGTCCATGACTTGCTACCTGTGGTGCCAGGTTCACGGCTTGCTTCCTGAGAGACAGAGACCAATACCTCCCCCCACAAAAGGCTCCTGTGCCCACTTTGTGGGGAGTTTGTTTGTCTCCTGGAGAGTGTGGTGAGGCATGGATTTCCAAGCTGAATTTAGCAGCCAGAAATGGGAGACATTTGGACTCTGTTTGGGGTGTCAGGTATCCAGGCATTCGGACAGAAACTTGAGAGGAAGGGACTCTGCTTAGGAACCGATCCATCCTGGAATTTTAGAAGTCTGTTTGGAGCTGCACTGACGTGGCAACTCTCAGGGTGAATCGGTTCCCTTCTTACAAACACTGAAATCTTTTGAACGTTCTGCTGTTGCAGTGGCGGCAGCCAGGGCCAAGACAAAAGGGACACCCTAGCTCTTTGCCCTCAGATCACACGGATTTGTTTGAGGGGAAATCAGGAGTTGAGTGCAGGGAATCGGTTCCCTTCCTACAAACTTTGAAAAAGTCTTTTGAATGTCCCTGCCGTGCGGTGGCAGCAGCGGCAGTGGCAGCTGCGGATGCTGCCCCTCCCCCATTGGAAATAAACTGAACACAGACCATTAAAGGGGTGCCCCAGCTCTTTTCCCTCAGATCCCAATGGTTTTCTGTTCGAGGGGAAATTAGGAGTTGAGTGAAAGTCTGGAGAAATGTGAACTTGTTTCCCACGTTTGGAGGACAGATAGGAGTGGGCGGCCAGCCAGCAACCAGATGTAATATAAAACCTCCAAAATGGCGTCTCCATAACACCTCTCCTAGAAGCGCGGAGAACTCAGTCTGATCTGCAGCAAGCCATCCGGCATCTGAAGTTAATCCAAGATGCCCAGCACTTTGCGGGAACTGTTGTAGGGAGAATCTGGGCATCCTGTCAACAATGATTCTGCATATATATATATATATATATTTTTTTTTTTTTTTTTCCCTCCTATTTTTGGTATTAGTGCAGGGACAACTCACAGCGCCACCTGTTGTCTAGAAACTATACTGCAGCATAATTATACATGTATTTTTAAATTGGAAACACACAGCATTGAAAAAGGGACTTGTTTGTATATACTCAAAAAAAGTAATTTTCTTAGTGATGCCCTCCTTTTCCTATTTTTGTTTTTTTAATTTTTAATTTTTATTATATTTATATATTTTGATTTTCTCTCTTCTTTGATTGTTTGCTTTCCTATCTGTTTGCTCTATCATTTTATGACCAAGATTTCTGTGGTTATCTTTTATTATTACTACTTTTTTTTTCTTTTTCTTTCTTCCTTTTTTCTTTTTTGATCTGTTAGTTGGCTGGTTTGTCTGTTGTTCTATTTACTTCTTTGTCTGTTTGTTTACTTGTGCCTGAGTGTCTGGGCATTGGTGTGCTTGTTTATCTGGTAGCAATTTAGTCTGTTTATTTGTCTGCCTGGTTTCAATGTATTTTGTACTTTGCTAAATCCCTGGGTTGGCTATATTCCCTAACTAAAATTTTCACATTCAATAAAAATTTGGAGAAATAGCGGATGAGAGCTGACTGGAGCTAGCTTTCAACATAAACTTCAGTTCAGGGAGAGAGACAACTGCCTGAAGAACCCAACGAAGCTGAAAGCGAGGAGCTGAACTGAGAGAAGAGATAGATAAACACACATCCTCCCCACCGAGGCAAATCATGACTTCAAGAAAACAAATTCCAGGCTTAGATTGAACCAAAGTGGAATATTCTACAGTTCCCATTGAGTGCCTGAAGCAGATAGGCTTTAACTATCTCTGCTGGCTGGCCACAAAGAGTGGTCACCGAGTGGAGAAGGCATTGACATTACTGGGACTCTGTCAGGCACAAAACCCTGATGAACTCATAGACTTTACCTGGACTCTGGTAGACACAAAACCCTGACTCACTCACCCATTGGATATTACAGGGTTACAAAGTTTGGGTCAACAGAAACTGTTGGTGGGGTTCACTAAGACTGAGGTTACCAGAGTCCAGTGGCAAAAGGTGAGTAAGGAGGGGAAAGAGACATCAGCCTCCTTACTCCAAATTGTCTACTGAACAGGCCTTTCTGACTCCTCAGAGCATCAGAGAGAGCCATAGCTATACCACCAGTAGACTCCTATTAATTAGTTGCTAGAAATTTTGTGATCTTTCCAACCAGAGAGTGGGTACTGACTGGGTTAATAGGTTTGGATCTCTTGCTTTGGGTAAATTAACTGGTGGTTGAGGGAGAATCTCTGATGGTCTTGTGTTTTTCTCAGGCCCAAATTGTCCTCAAGTGGAGCATTCTCCAGTTGTCACTGAGTGCCTAAGATAGTCAAGCCTCAGTTCCCTTTGCTGGTGGGGGTCAAAGAGCAGTAACTGAGTGGAGCTGGCACTGGCTCTACTTTGATTTTGGCAGACACAGAGCCCTGCCACACTCACTTATTGGGCAACTAGGTCACAGCACTCCAGGGTCTCCAGTGACTGGGTGTGACAAAGGTACAAGGTAGGGTAGGAGGCATCAACCTCCTTAGATTACTTAATTTGCTGGGCAGGTCCCTCTGACCCCACAGAACACCGGAGCAGGTCATATCTGAGCTGCCAGAGATCCCTGCTTTACAATTGTCAGAGACCTCTCGCACTCTTCCACCTGAGAATTGTGTTGACTGGGACACTTGTCTTATATCATTTGAACTGGACGAATCACCTGAGAACTGTCCAAAAGATATCTCAAGAATTCATTCAAAAGATGTATCAAGAACTCAACAATTTCAAAGATATAATGATCAAAGATTTTGAAACACTGAGACAAGAGGTTGAAGCCTCAAGGATCTGAAAGACACAGTGGAATCCCTCTGTAACAGAGTGGAACACGCAGAAGAAAGGATCTCTGATTCTGTAGACAAAGCTTTTGAAGAAGCTCAGGAATGCAAAAATCAAAAGAAATGGAGAGTAAAAATGGATCTCACTCTCAGAGAACTCTCAGATAATTGAAAGAAAACTAATATTCGTCTTATAGGAATCCCTGAAGGTGATAAAGTTGTTTCACAAAACACTGAGGCTCTTCTTCATGAAATTATGAAAGAGAACTTTCCAGACATGCCAAGAGATTCTGAAATTCAGATAGCAGATAGTTTCAGAACCCCAGCACGTCTATACCCGAACAAGACATCCCCCAGACACCTCAGAATTAACTTCACCAAAGTTAAGATGAAAGAGAAAATTCTGAAAGCAGTCAGATGTAAAAAAACCATTACCTATAAGGGGAAGAGTATTAGGATGACTGCAGATCTCTCAGCTGAAACGTTTCAGGCCAGAAGAGGATGGTCATCGACCTTTAATCTCCTAAAACAAAATAACTTTAAACCTAGGATCCTGTATCCAGCTATCTCTGATGATTAAAGATGATGAGCATTTTTCATGTGTCTATAGTCCATGCACCTGCCTTCTTCAGAGAAGCTTCTGTTCAAGTCTCTTGCCCACAATGAAATGGGATCACTTATTCTTTCATTATTAATAAGTTTGAGTTCTTTGTGGATTCTGGTTATCAGACTTTTGCCAGAAAAACAACCTGCAAATATATTCTCCTATTCTGAGTGCTGTCTATTTGCTTTACTTACTATGTTCTTGCCAGTTCAGAAGCTTTTTAGTTTGGTAAGATCCCAGTGATGTATTCTTGGTTATGCTTCAATTGCCTGTGGGGTCCTCATAAGGTATTCTTCCAGGCCAGTTTCTTCAAGTGCTTCTCCTGCACTGCGTCTAAGAATCTTTATAGTTTCATTTCTTAAGTTTAGGTCTTTTATCCAATGAGAGTCAATTTGTGTTAGAGGTGAAAGATGTGGGTCTAGTTTCAGTCTTCTATAAGTCTCCAGCTAATTCATCCAGCACAGTTTGGTAAATAAGGAATCATTCCCCAAATTTATATTTTGAGAGGCTTGTCAAAGATCAAATGATGATAAATGCCTGGGTTCATCTCTTGGTTCTCAATTCTGTTTTATACATATACCTCTCTATGTTTGTACCAGTACCATGTTGTTTTGATCACAATAGATTTATAGTATAGCCTAAAGTCTGGTAATGTGATACCTCCTGATTTGTTTTTATTTCTGAATAATTTTTTGTATATTGGGGCTTTTTCTGATTCCATATAAAATGAAGCACAATTTTTACAAGCTCATTAAAGTATGGCAATGGTGCTTTAATAAGCATTGCATTAAATACGTATTTTGCTTTGGGCAGTATGGACATTTTAACAATCTTGATTCTTCCCAGACATGAGCATGGTCTGTTTTGCCATTTGTTAACATCTTCAGCTGTCTTTTTTCTCAGAGTTTCATAGTTCTCTTTATAGAAGTTATTTGTACATAGATCATAAATATATTTATGCCATTATTCAATACAATGTGTTGATTATTTGTACAAATCGGAGTGTTTACATCCTACTAATCAATATAGCCTGCACCTCATTTACCCAATTACAGAATTATGACATTTGTGTTCTATACCTGATAGATCCAACTTGTACTTGCAATATGCTCCATAAGTGTGGTCCCCCTAATAACCCTCTATCTATCAACCCACTACCGTCCCTTTCCCTCTCCCTACCCTTCCTTCTTTCATCTTAGGCTATAGTTGTGTTTCATTTTTCATATGCATGTGTGAGTGCATGTAAATTGTTTTCACAATAGTATGGAGTACATTGGATATTTTTTTCCATTTCTGAGATACTTTACTAAGAAGAATATTTTCCAGCTCCATCCATGTAAACAAACATGAAAGAGATAAAGTCTTTATTTTTTTATTAAGTCATTTGTACATAGATCATAAATACATTTATGCTATTATAGGATCAATATGTTGATTATTTGTACAAATTGGAATGCTTATATCCTAATAAACAACATAGCCTTCATCACTTTTACCTAATTACAGGTTTAAGACATTTATGCTCTACACCTGATATATCCAACTTGTACTTGCAATATGCTCCATAGGTGTGGTCCCCCTACTAACCGTCCCTCTATTGACCCACCTCCCTCCCTTCCCCGCTCCTTTCCCTTCCCTCCTTCATCTCAGGCTATAATTGTGTTTCATTTTTCACATGCATGTGTAAGTGATTGTAAATTGGTTTCACAGTAGTACTGAGTACATTGGATACTTTTTTTTCCATCTCTGAGATACTTTACTAAGAAGGATATTTTCCAGCTCTATCCATGTAAACATAAAGGAGTTAAAGTCTTCATTTTTTTAAATTCTGCATAGTATTCCATGGCATACATATACCACAATTTATTAATCTGTGGGTCGATGGGCACTTGGGCTTCTTCCATGACTTAGCAATTATGAATTGTGCTGCAATGAACAATCTGGTACAAATATCTTTATTGCCAAATGATTTTTGGTCCTTTGGAAATACACCTACAAGAGGAATTGCAGTATCAAATGGCAGGTCTACATTTAGATCCCTGAGTGTTCTCCAAACTTCCTTCCAAAAGGGGCGTACTAGCTTGCATTCCCACTAGCAGAGCAGAAGTGTTCACTTTTCTCCACATCCACGTCAACATCTGAAGTTTTGGGATTTTGTGAAGTGGGCTACTCTTACTGGAGTTATATGGTATCTCAGAATAGTTTTGATTTGCATTTTTCTGGTGATTAATGATGAAGAGCAATTTCTCATGTGTCTGTAGACGATGCGACTATCTTCTTCAGAGAAGCTTCTGTTCATGTCTCTTGCCCACAATGAAATGGGAATACTTGGTTTTTTAAAGTAATAAATTGTAGTTCTCTGTGGATTCTGTTTATTAGACCTTTGTAGGAAATACAATTTGCAAAAATCCTCTCCTATTCTGAGGGATATTTGCTTTATTTAGTGTATTCTTGGGAGTGCAGAAGCTTTTTATTTTGATAAGATCCCAGTAATGTATTTTTGATGTTGCTTCAATTGCCTGGAGTGTCCTCCTCATAAAGTATTCTCCCAGGCCAATTTTTTCAAGCATTTCCCCTGCACTCTCTCTAAGAATTTTTATTCTTTCAGGTCTGAAGTCTAAATCCTTCAACCAGTGAGAGTCAATTTTTCTTAAGGGAGAAAGGTGTGGGTCCAATTTGACTTTTCTACGGGTCACCAGCCAATTCACCCACCACAATTTGTTGAATAGGGAGTCTTTCCCCCATTTTATATTTTTAATAGGCTTATCAAAAGTCAAATGATGATAAGTGTCTATGTTCACCTTTTGGTCTTCAATTCTGTTCCATACATCTACCTCTCTATTTTTGTGCCAGTACCATGCTGTTTTGATCACTATTGATATATAGTATAGTCTGAAGACTGGAAGTGTGATTCCTCCTGATTTGTTTTTATTACTGCATAATGTCTTGGCTATTTGAGGTTTTTTCTGTTTCCATATAAAAGAAAGTACTGATTTTTTTCAGTTCTTTGAAGTATGACAGAGGTGCTTTAATGGGGATTGAATTTAATCTGTAGATTGCTTTAGGTAGTATAGACATTTTAACAATGTTGATTCTTCCCAGCCATGAGCATGGTATATTTTGCCATTTATTAACATCTTCAGTCATTTCTTTTCTCAGGGTTTCATACTTCTCTTTATAGAGATCTTCCACGTTCATATTTAGATATACTCCCAGATATTTCATCTTCTTTGGCATAGCTGTAAAGGGCATAGAGTCCTTTATTGTTTTCTCCCCTTGACTATTGTTGGTATATATAAAGGCTATAGATTTGTGAGTGTTAATTTTCTAATGTGAGACATTTTTGAATGCCTTGATCACTTCTAGGAGTTTTGTAGTTGATTCCCTAACCTTTTTCAGATATATAATCATATCATCTGTGAAGAGTGAAGTTTGATCTCCTCTGGTCCTATTTGAATCCCCTTGATTGCCTTCTCTTCCCTGATTGTGGTTGCCTAAGAGTTCCATTACAATGTTAAAAAGCAGTGGAGACATTGGGCATCCTTGCCTGGTTCCTGATCTGCGTGGAAATGATTTCAATTTTACTCCATTCAGTATAATATTTGCTGTGGGTTTGTTGTAGATGGCCTCTATCAGGTTAAGAAATGTTCCTTCTATACCTATTTTCTTAAGTGTTCTGATCAAGAAAAGATGCTGGATATTGTCAAAAGCTTTTTTCTGCATCAATTGAGAGAATCATACCGCCTTTGTTTTTTAATTTGTTTATGGTATGTATTATATTTATGGATTTACAGATATTGAACCATCCTTGGGACCCTGGGATAAAACCCACCTAGTCGTGATGTATAATTTGTTTGATGTGTTGTTGGATTCTGTTTGCTAAGATCTTATTGAATATTTTTGCATCAATATTCATTGGAGAAATTGGTTTGTAATTTTCTCTTCTTGTTTGGGTGTTTTCCTGGTTTGAGTATCAGGGTAATATTTGCTCATGGAATGTGTTGGGAAGTATTCCTTCTTTTTCTATCCTTTGGAAATGGTTAAGTAATGTAGGTACTAGTTTCTCTTTAAAGGTTTGGTAGAATTCTGATGTGAACCCATCTGGTCCTGGACTTTTCTTTTTGGGAGATTTCTGATACTTGATGCTATTTAACAACTTGTTATAGGCTGTTTCAAAATTTCCACTTTGTTTTGGCTTGGTCTAGGAGGGTGGCATGTTTCCAAGTATTTATCTATTTCCTTCAGGTTTTCATACTTCTGGAATAGAGTTTTGTGTAATACTCATTAGGGAGTTGTTGAATTTCTGAGGGGTCTGTTATCATTTGGCCTTTATCATTTCTGATTGATGAAATTAGGGATTTTACTCTTCTACTTCTAGTTAGGTTAGCCAAAGGTTTATCAATTTTATGGAACTTTTCAAAGAACCAACTCTTTGGTTGATCTGTTGTATCATTCTTTTGTTTTCAATTTCATTTAGTTCTGCTTTAATTTTATTTTATTATTTTTAATAATATAATTAATCTTTATTTCGTTTTTTTTATTAAATCATAGCAGTGTACATTAATACTCTCATAAGGTACAGTATACTGTTTCTGTATACAATTTGAAATACTTTCATCCAACTGGCTAATATAGCCTTCATGTCTTTTTCTTAGTTATTGTGTTAAGACATTTATATTCTACATTTAGAGAGATTCACATGTACCCTTATAAGATGAACCATAGGCCTGATCCCACCAATTACCCTCCCTCTCCCCCCTTCCCCCACCCCTCCTCTCCCTCTCCCCTATACCCATATTCCTAGG
>NW_003852884.1:43352-46699 GCF_000181295.1 Otolemur garnettii | reverse complement strand
CTTCCTTCATCATCATGCTGAATAATACCACCATTATGAGATCACTATTATCATCTTAACCCTTCAGAATACCACCATTGTGAAATCACTGCCATCATTATAACCCTTCATAATACCACTTTTATGACATCATTGCCATCATCATAACCCATCATAATACCACCATTAGGACATCACTGCCAAAATCAAAACCCTTCATAATACCAACATTATGACATCACTGCCATCACCATTATCGTGAACAATGCCACCATTATTAAATCACTGTCATCATCATAACCCTTCATAATTTGACCATAATGACATCACTGCCATCTTCCAAACCATGAACAATACCACAAATGTGACATCACAGGTACTGCCTAAAACATCATGTTGAATTATACCCCTAGTATGACATCACTGCCATCATCATAACCCTTCATAATACCACCATTATGACATCACTGACATCATGAAAATCCTTCATAATACCACCATTATGACATCACTGAATAATACCACCATTATGACGTCACTGCCACCATCATAACCCTTCATAATCCCACCATTATGACATCACTGCCATCGTCCAAACCATGAATAATACCACGAACATGACATCACAGATACTGCCGAAAACATCACCCTAAATTATACCCCCAGTATGACATCATTGCCATCATCATAACCTTTCATAATACCACCATTATGATATCACTGACGTCATGAAAATCCTTCATAATACCACCATTAAGACATCACTCTATTATAATTACCCTAAATAATGCCACCATTATGATGTCACTGACATCATCATAACCCTACATAATACCAGCAATATGACATCACTGCCATCATCATCATCATGAATAATGCCAACATTATTACAACACTGACATCATCATAGCCCTTGATAATACCACCACTGGGACAACACTGCCAACATCATCACCATGAATACTGCTACCATTATGACATCACTCCCATCTTCATAACACTTCATAATACAAGCACTGTGACATCACGGCCATCATCATTACCATGAATAATGCCACCATTATGACATCACTGCCATCATCATAACCCTTCTTAATACCACCATTATGACATCCCAGACACTGTACTCATTGCCACTCTGAATAATGCCAACATTATGTCATCACTGCCGTCATCACTATCATAAAAAATGTCACCATTGAGAAATAACTGTCATCATTATAACACTTCATTAAAGCACCATTATGACATCACTGCCATCTTCATTACCATGAATAATAGCACCATTATGACATCATTTTCACAATTCATAATATCCCCATTATGACATCACTGCCATCATTTTTTATTATGAAAAAGGCCATCATTATGAAATCATTGTCCTCATTATAACAGTTCATTATACCACCATTATGACATCACTGCTATCATCATAAGCCATTGTAATACCATCATTATGACATCACTGAAATGATCATTGCTGTAAATAATGTCAGCATTATAACATCACTGCCATCATCAATATCATGAATAATGCCACCATTATAACATCATTTTGACAAGTCATAATGCCTCCATTATGACATCACTTCCATCATCCTTATCATGAATAATGCCACCATTATGAAATCGCTGCCAACATCATAACCCTTTATAATACCACCATTAAGATAGCACTGCCGGCATCATTATCATGAATAATGCCACCATCATGACATCATTTTCACAAGTCATAACATCACCATTATGACATCACTTCCATCATCATTATCATGAATAATGCAACCATTATGAAATCACTGCTAACACAATAACCCATCAGAATAATATCATTATGACATCACAGCCATCATCATAACCCTTCATAATACCACCATAATGACATCACAGACACTGCCTTCATCATCATGCTGAAGAATGTCACCATTATGACTTCACTGCCAACATCATAACCCTTCATAATACAAGCACTTTGACATCACTGCCATCAGTATAACCATGAAAAATGCCACCACTCTGACATCTCTGCCATCATCATAACCCTTTATAATACTACCATTATGTCATCACTGCCAGCATCATTACCAGGAACAGTACCACCTTTATGATATCACCGCCATGATCACAACTCTTCATAATACCACGATTATGACATCACTGCCATCATCATTACCATGAGTAATGCCACCAATATGACATCACTTCCATCACCATAACCCTTCATAATACAAGCATTATGACATCACTGACATCATGTTAACTCTTCATAATACCACCATTATGACATCACAGACACTGCCTTCATCATCACGCTGAATAATATCACTATTATGAAATCACTGCCACCAGCATAACCCTTTATAATTCCTCCATTATGAAATCACTGCCATCATAATTACCATGAGTAATGCCACCAATATGACCTCAGTGCCATCATCATAACCCTTCGTAATACTACTATTATGACATCATAATGGAATTATGAAGGGTAGTGATGATGTCAGAGATATCATAATGTTAATATTATTCAGCGTGATGAGGAAGGCAGTGTCTTTGATGTCATATTGGTGGTATTAAGAAGAGTGATGATGGTGGCAGTGATGTCATAATGGTGGAATTATGAAGGGTTATGATGATGGCAGTGATTCATAATGGTGTCATTATTCATAGTAATGATGATGTCAGAGATGTCATAATTGTGGTATTATGAAGACTTATGATGAGGGCAGTGATGTCATAGTGGTGGTGTAATTCAGTATGCTCTGGAAGGCAGTATCTGTGATGTCATAATCGTGGTATTATTCTTTGTAATGATGATGGCAGAGATATCATAATGGTGGAATTATGAAGGTTTATGATGATGTCAGTGATATCATAATGTTGATATTATTCCACGTGATGATGAAGGCAGTATGTGTGATGTCATAATGGTGGTATTATGAAGGGTTTTCATGATGGCAGTGATGTCATAATGGTGGAATTATGAAGGATTATGATGCTGGCAGCAATATCATAATAGTGTTATTAAAATGGGTTATTATGATAGCAGTGATTTCATAATGGTTGCACTATTCAATATACTCTTGAGGGAAGTGATGTCTTAATGGCGGTATTATGAATTGTGAAAATGATGACATAACGGTGGCATTATTCATGGTAATGATGATGGCAGTGATGTCATAATGGTGGCATTATTCATGGTGATGATGATGTCAATAATGTCATAATGGCGGTATTATGAAGGGTTATGATGTTGGCAGTTACGTCATAATGGTGATCTTATTCAGCGCGATGATGGTGGCAGTGTCTGTGATGTCAATATGGTGGTATTATGAGGGGTTTTTATGATAGTAGTGATGTCATAAAGG
>NW_003852884.1:39790-42093 GCF_000181295.1 Otolemur garnettii | reverse complement strand
CATTGTTTATTGTAATGATGATGGCAGTGATGTCATAATGTTGGAATTATGAACAGTTATGATGATGTTAGTGACATAATGTTGATATTATTCAGCGTGATGATGAAGGCAGTGTCGGTGCTGTCATAATGGTGGTATTAGGATGGATTATGATGGTGGCAGTGATGAATTAATGGTCGTATTATGAAAGTTTATGATGATGGCAGTGACTCATAATGGTGGCATTATTCATAGTAATGATGATGGCAGTGATGCCATAATGGTGGAATTATGAAGGGTTATGATGCTGGCTGTGAGGTCATAATGGTGATATTATGAAAGGTTATGATAATGGCAGTGATTTCATAATGGTTGCATTATTCATGATATTGATGATAGAAGTGATGTCATAATGGTGGTACTATTCAGCGTTATGATGAAGACAGTGTCTGTGATGTTATAAATCTGTTAATATGAAGTGTTATGATGATAGCCGTAATATCATAAGGGTGGTATTATGAATGGTTAAGATGATGGCAGTGATGTGATAATGGTAGTATTATGAAGGATTGTGATGATGACACTGAAGTCATAAGGGTGGCATTGTTCATGGTAACGATGACGGCAGTGATGTCATAATGGTAGTATAATGAAGGGTTATGATGATGGCAGTGATGTCATAGGGGTGGTAAAATTCAGCATGATATTGAAGGCAGTATCTGTGATGTCATAATGACGGCATTATTCATTATTCTGATGATGGCAGTGATTTCCTAATGGTGGAATTATGAAGGGTTAAGATGATGGAAGTGATGTCATGATGTTGATATTATTTAGCGTGATGATGAAAGCAGTGTCCGTGGTATCATAAAGGTGATATTATGAAGGGTTATGGTGATGACAGCGATGTCATAATGTTGCAATTATGAAGGGTTATGATGTTGACCGTAATGTCATATTGGTGTTATTATGACGGGTTATGATGATGACAGTGATTTCATAATGATTACCTTATTCATGATAATGATGATGGAAATAATGTCATAACTATGGTACTATGAATTATGGAAATGATGTCATAATGGTGGTATTATTCATGGTAATGATGCTGGCAGTGATGTCATAATGGTGGTATTAAGAAGGGCAATGACGATGGCAGTGATGGCATAATGGTGGAATTATGAAGGGTAATGATGATGGCAGTGATTTAAGAAGGTTGATCTTATTCCACGTGTTGATGAAGTCAGTGACTGTGATGTCATAATGGTGGTATTATGAAGGGATATGGTGCTGGTAGCAATGTCATAGTGGTGGCATTATCCATGGTTCTGATGATGGCAGCGTGATCTCATAATGGTGTTATCATGAAAGGCTATGATGATGGCAGTGATTTCATAATGGTTGCATAATTCATGGTAATGATGATCGCAGTGACTTCATAATGGTGGTATTATGAAGGGTTATGATGTTGGCAGTGAGGTGATAGTGGTGGTATTATTCAGCTTGAAGATGAAGGCAGTGTCTGAGATGTCATAATGGTGGTATTATGAAGGTTTATGATGATGGCAGTGATGTCACAATGGTGGCATTATTCATGGTAATCATGATGGCAGTGATTTTATACTGGGGGCATTATTAAGGGTAATGATGTTGTCAGTGATGTTATAATGGTGGTATTATTCAGCATGATTATGAAGGCAGTTTCTATGATGTCATATTGGTGGTATTATGAGGGGTTATGACGATGGCATTGATGTCATAAGGGTAGCAGTTCATGGTAATGATGATGGCAGTGATGTCATAATAGTGGTATTTTGAAGGGTTAAGATGATGGCAGTGATTCATAAAGGTGGCATAATTCGTAGTACTGATGATGACAGCAATGTTGTAACTCTGGGATCATGCAGGGTTATGATGACAGCAGTCATAATGACAGTATTCTGAAAGGTTAAGATGATGGTAGTGATGTTTTAATGGTGGTATTATGAAGGGTGATGATAATGGCGGTGATGTCATAATGGGGGTACTATGAAGGGTTATGATGATGACAGTGATGTCATAGTGTTGGCATAATTCAGCATGATGTTGAAGGCAGTATCTATGATGTCATAATGGTGGCAATATTCATTGTAACGATGATGGCAGTGATGTCATAATGGTGGAATTATGAAGGGTCATGAAGATGTCAATGATGTCATAATGCTGTTATTATGAAGGGTTATGATAATGTCAGTGATTTCATAATGGTGGCATTATCCGTGGTTCTGATGATGGCAGTGTGATCTCATAATGGTGTTATCATGAAAGGCTATGATGATGGCAGT
>NW_003852884.1:30641-38568 GCF_000181295.1 Otolemur garnettii | reverse complement strand
GTTAGTGATGTCATGATGGCGGTATTATGAAGAGTTATGATGAGGCAGTGATGCAATAGTGGTGGCATAATTCAGCATGATGTTGAAGACAGTATTTGTGATGTCATAATTGTGACATTGTTTATTGTAATGATGATGGCAGTGATGTCATAATGTTGGAATTATGAACCGTTATGATGATATTAGTGACATGATAATGTTGATATTATTCAGCATGATGATGAAGGCAGTGTCACTGATGTCATAATGGTGGTGTTATGAAGGGTTTGGTAATAGCAGTGATGTCATATAGGTGGAATTATGAAGGCTGGTGATTGTGGCAGTGATGTCATAATGGTGATAACATTCAGCGTGATGATAAAGGCAGTGTCTGTGATGTCATAATGGTGGTACTATGTAGGGTTATGTCAGTGATGTCATAATGGTATTATACAGGGTTATAATGATGGCAATGATGTAATAGTGATGGTATAATTCAGCATGATGTTGAAGACAGTATCTATGATGTCATAATTGTGGCATTATTCATTGTAATGATGATGGCAGTGATGGCATAATGGTCGAATTATGAAGGGTTATGATGATGGCAGTGGTGCGAGAAGGTTGATATTATTCAGTATGATGATGAAGACAGTGTCTGTGATGTCAATATGGTGGTATTATGAAGGTTTATAATGATGGCAGTGATGTCACAATGGTAACATTATTTATGGTAATGATGATAGTAGTGACATCATAATTGTGATATTATGAAGGGTTATGTGATGGCAGTGATGTCACAGTGGTTGCATAATTCAGCATGATGTTGAAGGCAGTATCTGTGATGTCATAATGGTAGCATTATTGATAGTAAGTATGATGACAGTGATGTTATAATTCTGGTAATATGAAAGTTTATGATGATGTCAGTGATGTCATAAGAGTGGCAGTATAAATAGTAATGAAGATGGAATTGGTGTAATAATGCTGGCATTATTCATGGTAATGATGATGTCAGTGATATACTGGTTGTATGATGAAGTTTTATGAAGATGGCAGTGATGTCATAGTCGTAGCATCATTCATAGTAATGAAGATGGCAGTGATTTCATAATGGTGGTATCAAAGAGGGTTATGATGATATCAGTGATCTCATAATTGTGGCATTATTTATGGTAATGATGATGGTAGTGATGTCCTAATGTTGGTATTTGGAGGTATTATGATGATGGCCATGATATCATAACGGTGGCGTTTTTCATGATAATGATGATGGCAGTGATGTCATAATGGTGATATTCTTCAGCATGATGATGAAGGCAGTGTCTGTGATGTCATAATGGTGGTATTATGAAGTGTTGTTATGATAGCAGTTATGTCATAATGGTCAAATTATGAAGAGTTATGATGATGGTAGTGATGTCATAATAGTGATATTATGAAGGGTTAAGATGATGGCAGCGATGCCATAATGGTGGAATTATGAAGGGTTATGATGATGGCTGTGAGGTTATAATGGCGATATTATGAAAGGTTATGATAATGGTTGTGATTTCATAATGGTTGCATTATTCATGATATTGATGATGGAAGTGATGTCATAATGGTGGTACTATTCAACGTTATGATGAAG
Organism: Otolemur garnettii; assembly: GCF_000181295.1. Lineage (NCBI taxonomy): Eukaryota > Metazoa > Chordata > Mammalia > Primates > Galagidae > Otolemur > Otolemur garnettii. The sequence goes on along the minus strand of NW_003852884.1, from coordinate 36,956 downwards.
GCAGTCTCTATGATGTTATAAAGGTGTTAATATGAAGTGTTATGATGATAGCCGTAATGTCATAAGGGTGGTATTATGAAGGATTAAGATGATGGCAGTGATGTGATAATGGTAGTATTATGAAGAATTGTGATGATAGCACTGAAGTCATAAGGGTGGCATTGTTCATGGTAACGATGACGGCAGTGATGTCATAATGGTAGTATAATGAAGGGTTATGATGCTGGCAGTGATGTCATAATAGGGTTATTATGATGAGTTATGATAATTTCAGTGATTTCATAATGGATGAATTATTCATGATAATGATGATGGAAGTGATGTCATAATGGTGGTATTATGAAGGGTTATGATGATGGCATTGATTTCATAATGGTGGCATTATTCATGGTAATGATGATGGCAATGACTTCATAATGGTGGTATTATGAAGGGTTATGATGTTTGCAGTGAGGTGATAGTGGTGGTATTATCCAGCGTGAAGATGAAGGCAGTGTCTGTGATGTCATAATGGTGGTATGATGAAGGTTTATGATGATGGCAGTGATGTCATGATGGTGACATTATTCATGGTAGTCATTATCATAGTGATTTTATACTGGGGGCATTATTAAGGGTAATGATGTTGTCAGTGATGTCATAATGGTGGTATTATTCAGCATGATGAAAGCAGTTTCTTTGATGTCGTAATGGTGGTATCATGAAGGGTTATGATGATGGCATTGATGTCATAAGGGTAGCATTATTCATGGTAATGATGATGGCAGTGATGTTATAATAGTGGTATTTTGAAGCGTTAAGATGATGGCAGTGATTCATAAAGGTGGCATAATTTGTAGTAAAGATGATGACAGTGATGTTGTAATTGTGGCATCATGCAGGGTTATGATGACAGCAGTGATGTCATAGTGGTGGTATTGTTCAGTATGATGTTGAAGGTCATATCTGTGATGTCATAATGATGGCATTATTCATTGTAATGATGATGACAGCGATGTCATAATGTTGGAATTATGAAGGGTTATGATGATGGTGGTGATGTCATAATGGTGGTACTATTCATGGTAATGATGATGGCAATGATGTCATAGTGCTAGTAATATGAAGAGTTATAATGATGGCAGTGATTCATAATGGTGGCATTATCCATGATAATGATGATGACACTGATGTCATTATTGTGGTATTTTGAAGGGTTATGATGATGGCAGTGATGTCATAATTGTGGCAATATTCATAGCAATGATGATTTCAGTGATGTCATATGGTTGTATTCTATGGGTTATGATGATAGCAGTAATGTCATGATGGTGGTATAATGCAGTGTTATAATGAGGGCAGTGATTTCATAATGGTAGTATTTTTCATAATAATGATGATGGCAGTGATGTCATAATGGGGATAATATGAACTGTGAAAATGATGACATAATGGTAGTATTATTTATGGTAATTATGCTGACAGTGATGTCATAATAATGGTATTATGAAGGGTCAGGATGATGGTAGTGAGGTCAAAATGGTGGTATTTTGAAGGTTTATGATGATGGCCCGTGATGTCATAATGGTGGTATTATTCAGCATTGTAATGAAGGCAGTGTCTGTGATGTCATTGTGGTGGTATTATAAAGGGTAATGATGATGGCAGTGATGTCATTATTGTAGTATTATTCATAGCAATGATGATTTCAGTGATGTGGCTTTATTCATGGTTGTGATGATGGCAGTAATGTTAAAATGCTTGCATTATGAATGGTTATGATATTGGCAGTGATGTAATAATGGTGATATTCTGAAGAAGTTAAGATGGTGGCAGTTTTTTGATAATGGTGGTATTATGAAGGGTTATGATGATGGCAATGATGTCACAATGGTGGTACCATGAAGAGTTATGATGATGGCAGTGATTCATAATGGTGGCATTATTCATAGTAATGATGATGGCAGTGATCACATAATGGTGGTATTATGAAGGGATATGATGATGGCAGTAATATCATAATGGTGGTACTTTTCATGGTAATGATGATGGCAGTGATGTCATAATGGTGGCATTATTCATAGTAATGATGATGTCAGTGATTTCATAATTATGAAGGGTTATGATGATGGCAGTGATGTCATAATGGTGGTACTATCCATGGTAATGATGATGACAGTGATGTCATAGTGGTGGTACCATGAAGGGTTATGATGATGGCAGTGATTCATAATTGTGGCATTATTCATGGTAATGATGATGTGGTATTATGAAGGGTTATGATGATGGCAGTGATTTCATATTGATGGCATTATTCATGGTAATTATGATGGCAGTGATGTCATAATGGTGGTATTATGAAGGGTTATAGTGATGGCGATGATGTCATAATAATGGCATAATTCATGGTTATGGTGATGGCAGTGATGTCAAAATGATTGTATTATGAAAGATTATGTTGATGGCAGTGATGTCATAATGGTGTAATTAAGAAGAACTACGATGATGGCAGTGATTTCATAATGGTGGGATTATTCATCATTATGATGATGGCACCAATATCAGAATGCTTGTATTATGAAGGGTTATGATGTTGGCAGTGATGTCATAATGGTGATATTCTTTGGCGTGACTATGAACACAGTGTCTGTGATGTCATAATGGTGGTATTATGAAGGGCTAAGATCATAGCAGCGATGTGATAATGGTGGTGTTATGCAGGGTTATGATGACTGTAGTGACATCATAATGGTGGTATTATGAAGGGTTATGATGATGGCAGTAATTCATAATGGTGGCATAATTCATAGTAATGATGATGGCAGTGATGTCATAATTGCGGTATTATGAAGGGTTATGATGATGGTGTTGATGTCATAACGGTGGTACTATTCATGGTAATGATGATGACAGTGTTGTCATAATGGTGGTACTATGAAGGGTTATGGTGATGGCAATGACTGATAATGGTGGCATTATTCATATAATGATGATGGCAGTGATGTCATAATGGTGTTATTATGAAAAGATATGATGATGGCGGTGATGTCATAATGGTAGTAGTATTAAGTGTTATGATGATGGCAGTGATTTCATAATGGTGGCAGTGATGTCATAGTGGTGGTATAATTCAGCATGATGTAGAAGGCAGTATCTGTGATGTCATAATGGTGGTATTATGAAGGGTTATGATGATGGCAGTGTTGTCATATTGGTGGCATCACTGATGATAATTATGATGGCAGTTATTTCATAATGGTAGTATTATGAAGGGTTATGATGGCAGTGATTCATATTGCTGGCATTATTCATTGGAATGATGATGGCAGTGATGGCATAATGGTGGAATTATGAAGGGTTATGATGATGGTAGTGATGTATATATGAAGGTTGATATTATTCAGCGTGATGATGAAGGTCGTGTTTGTGATGTTATAATGGTTGTATTATGAAGGGTTATTGTGATGGTAGTGATGTCACAATGATGGAATTATGAAGGGTTATGATGCTGGCAGGCATATCATAATAGTGTTAATATGACGGGTTAAGATGATGGCAGTGATTTTATAGTGGTTGCATTATTCATGATAATGATGATGGATTTGATGTTATAATAGTGGTAGTATGAAGGGTGATGGCAATGGAATATTGGTGGCATTACTCAAGGTAATTATGATGGCAGTGATGTCATAATGGTGATATTATGAAGGGTTATGATGATGGTGGTGATGTCAAAATGGAGGTACTATTCATGGTAATGATGATGGCAGTGATGTCATAATGATAGTATTATGAAGGGCTATGATGATGGCAGTGATTTCATAATGGTGGCATTATTCATGGTTATGATGATGGCAGTGATGTCAAAATGCTTGTATTACGAAGGGTTATGATGATGGATGTGATGTCATAATGGTGGCATTATTCTTGGGGATGATAATGGCAGTGATGTGATCATGGAGTTATAATGAAGAGCTATGATGGTGGCAGTGATTCCATAACGTTGGCATTATTCATGGTTATGATGATGGCAGTGATGTCAAAATGATTGTATTTGAAGGGTTATGATGTTGGCAGTGATGTCATAATGGTGAGATTCTTCAGCGTGTCGATGAAGACAGTGTCTGTGATGTCATTATGGTGGTGTTATGAAGGGTAATGATGATGGCAGGGATGTTATAATGGTCAAATTATGAAGAGTCATGATGATGACAATGATGTCACAATGGTGATATTATGAAAGGTTAAGATGACCACACGGATGTCATAATGGTTGTATTAGGAAGGGTTATGATGATAGAAGTGATGTCATAATGGCAGCAGTATTCTTGGTAATAATGATGCAGTGATGTCATAATGTTAGTATTATTAAGGGTTATGATTATGGCAGTGATTCATAATGGTGGCATTATTAATAGTAATGATGATGGCAGTGATGTCACAATTGTGGTATTATAAGGGTTATGTCGATGGCAGTGATGTCATAGTGGTGGTATAATTCAGCATGATGTTGAAAGAAGTATCTGTGATGTCATAATGGTGGCATTATTCATTGTAATGATGATGGCAGTGATTGCATAATGGTGGAATTATGAAGGGTTACGATGTTGGCAGTGATGTAAGAAGGTTGAAATTATTCAGCGTGATGATGAAGACAGTGTCTGTGATGTCATATTGATGGTATTATGAAGGATTATGGTGCTGGCAGTGATGTCATAATGGTGGAATTATGAAGGTTTATGATGCTGGCAGTGATGTCATAATAGTGTTATAATGACGGGTTATGATGATTTCAGTGATTTCATAATGGTTACATTATTCATGATAATGGTGATGGAAGTGATGGCATAATGGGGGTATTATGAAGGGTTATGATGATGTCATAATGGTGGCATTATTCGTGGTAATGATGATGACAGTAATGTCATAATGGTAGTATTATGAAGGGTTATTATCATGGTAGTGATGTCATATTGGTGGCATTATTCATGGTAATTATGATGGGTTATGATGCTGGCAGTGATGTCATAATGGTGTTACTATGAAGGGTTGTGATGATGGCAGAGATTTCATAATGGTGGCATTATTCATAGTGATGATGATGGCAGTGGTGTCATAAAGGTGGTATTATGAAATTTTATAAGGATGGCAGTGATGTGATAAAGCCGGCATTATTCATGGTAATGATGCTGGCAGTGATGTCATAACAGTGTTAATATGATGGGTTATGATGATGGCAGTGATGTCATAATGGTGGTAGTATGAAGGGTTATGATGATGTTAGTGATGTCATAATGTTGGCCCTTTTGATGATGGCAGTGATTCATAATGGTGGCTTTATGCATAGTAATGATGATGGCAGTGATGTCGTAATGTTAGAATTATGAACGGTAATGATGATGTTAGTGACTTGAAAATGTTGATATTATTATTCATTGTAATGATGATGGCAGTGATGTTCTAATGGTAGGACTATGAAGGGTTGTGATGAAGGCAGTGATGTCTTATTTGTGGTATTACACATGGTAATGATGATGGCAGTTATGAAATAATGGTGGAATTATCAAGGATTATGATTCTGGCAGTGATTTTATAATGGTGTTATTGTGAAGGTTTTAATAATGGCAGTGATTTTATAATGGTTGCATTATTCATGATATTGATGACGGAAGTGATGTCACAATGGTGGTATTACTCATGTTAAGGATGATGGCAATGATGTCATAATGGTGGTATCATGAAGGGTTATGATGATAGTGGTAATGTCATAATAGTGGTACCATTTATGGTAAAGATGATGGCAGTGATGTCATAATGGTAGTATTATGAAGGGTTATGATGAAGGCAGTGATTCATAATATTGGCATTAGTCTTAGAAATGAATATGTCAGTGATATCATAATGTTGGTAATATAAATGGTTATGAAGATGGCAGTGATGTCATAGTGATGGTATATTTCAGCATGATGTTGAAGGCAGTATCTATGATGTCATAATGGTGTCCTTATTCATAGTAATGAGGATGGCAGTGATGTCATAATGGTGGAATTATGAAGGGTCATAATGATGTCAGTGTTGTCATAATGCTGTTATTATGAAGGGTTATGATGATGGCAGTGATTAATAAAGTTGTCATTAGTAATAGTAATGATGATGGAAGTAATGTTGATACCGGATTTTTAACACTGGATTTCCAGGCTCTTGGTCTCAACGATTCGATGAATGAAATCGATAGACCATAGAACGAACAGTGAGGTTTTATTTACAGCTCAAAGAACCAAACCTCCTTGCAGGGCAGGATACGAGTGTTACAACTCTTATGAAAAGGACTCTTAC
>NW_003852884.1:24141-30422 GCF_000181295.1 Otolemur garnettii | reverse complement strand
TGTTACAACTCCTACAAAGAGCCAAGCCTCTTTGTAGAGCAGGATCGGCACTAGAAGTGCCGCAGCTCTCGCTTCTTCCTCTGGATGGTCTGCGATAGTCGGCTGAAGTCTTCTTCTTCTGCTTCTTCTTCTTCTATCTTCCTTAAAGGTCTGCGACGATCTGCCCCCAGGCTCTCTGCGCGGGGCCTTATATAGGTGTAATAGCTTAGCTGTGATTGGTCCATAAAGTGGACCAATCAGGAGCAGGATTGAAAATGGACCAATCAGGGATGGGCACCAGTTTTCCCTTGATTGACAGGTCCTCTAACGCTGCTCTACTGGAGCCTCTGGGGGAAGAAAGCTCCCTCACTTGCCCCAACCTGCCGGTTTTTTTGCCGGCTGCTTCCACCAAGACAAAAGTGGCAGATCCCCCCAGGCCCTGCTCGGCTGAGCTGGCTGGGGTGCCACTTTTCTGGTATCAATGTCATAATTGTGGTATTATGAAGAGTTATGACAAAGGCAGCGATGTCATAGTGGTGGTATAATTCAGCCTGATGTTGAAGGCAGTATCTGTGATGTCATAATGTTGGCATTATTGATAGTAAGTATGATGGCATTGATGTTATAATTCTGGTAATAAATTCTGGTAACATAAAGGTTTATGATGATGTCAATTATGTCATAAAGGTGGCAGTATTCATGGTAATGAATATGACAGTGATGTACTAATGCTAGCATTATTCATGGCAATGATAATGTCAGTGATATCATACTGATTCTATGACGAAGTTTCATGATGATTGCAGTGATTTCATAATGGTAGTATTATCAAGGGTTATGATGATGGCACTGATTCATAATGGTGGCATTATTCATGGAAACGATGATGACAGTGAATGGTGGTATTGTGAAGGGTTGTGATGATGTCAGTGATGTCATAATGTTGGCCTTACTCATTGTAATGATGATGGAAATGATGTCCTAATGGTAGTATTATGAAGGGTTGTGATGATGGCAGTGATGTCATATTGGTGGCATTATGCATGGTAATGATGACGGCAGTGATGTCATAATGGTGATATTATGAAGGGTTATGATGACGGCAGTGATGACATAATGGTGATATTATGAAATGTAAAAATGATGTCATAATGGTGGCACTATTCATGGTAATGTTGATGTCAGTAATGTCGTAATGGTGTCATTATCCATGGTTATGATGCTGATAGTGATTTCATAATGGTGGTATTATGAACTTTTATGAGGATGACAGAGATGTCATAACGGCAGCATTATTCATGGTGTTGATGATGGCAGTGATGTCGTAATGGTGGAATTATGAAGGGTAATGATTTTCGAAGTGATGTTATAATAGTGATATTATTCAGCATGATGAGGAAGGCAGTGTCTGTGATGTCATAAGAGTGGTATTATGAAGGGTTTATATGATAGCAGTGTCTTCATAAGGGTCACATTGTGAAGAGTTATGATGATGGCAGTGATGTCATAATAGTGATATTATGAAGGGTTAAGATGATGACAGTGATGCCATAAGGCTGGTATTAGGAAGGGTTATGATGATGGCAGTGATGACAGAATGATGGAATTATGAAGCGTGATGATGGTGACAGTGATGTCATAATGGTGATGTACAGTGTGATGATGAAGGCAGTGTATGTGACATCATCATGGTGTTATTATGAAGGGTTACTATGATGTCAGTGATGTCATAATGGTGGCATAATGAAGGGTAATGATGATGGCAGTGATGTCATATTCATTGCATTATTCTTGGTAATGATGATGGCAGTTATGTCATAATGGTGCAATTCTGAAGTGTTATGATGCTGGCAGTGATGTCATAATGGTGGATTTATGAAGTGTTATGATGCTGGCAGTGATGTCATAATGGTGGATTTATGAAGCGTTATGATGCTGGCAGTGATGTCATATGGTGTTGTTATGATGAGTTATGATAATGGCAATGATTTCATAATGGTTGCATTCTTCATGCTATTGATGATGGAAGTTACATCATAATGGTGGTGTTACTCTTGGTAATGTTGATGACAGTGATGTCATAATGGTGGTATGACTCTTGGTAATGTTACTGGCAGTGATGTCATAATGGTGGAATTATGAAGTGTTATGATGCTTGTAGTGATGCCATAATGGTATTATGACGGGTTATGATGTTGGAAGTGATTTCATAATGGTTGCCTTATTCATTATAATGATGATGGAAGTCATGTCATAATTTTGGCATTATGACTTGTGAAAATGACATCATAATGGTGGCATTATTCATGGCAATGATGCTAGCAGTGATGTCATATTGGTGATATTATGAAGGGTTAAGATGATGGCAGTGATGTCATAATGGAGGCATTAGGAAGGGTTAGGATGATGGTAGTGATGACATAATGTTGGATTTATGAAGTGTGATGATGGTGGCTGTGATGTCATAATGGTGTTAAACCGTGTGATGATGAAGGCAGTGTCTGTGATGTCATAATGCTGGTATTATGAAGGGTTAATATGATGTCAGTGATATCATATTCGTGGTATAAGGAAGGGTTATGATGATGGCAGTGATGTCATATTCGTTGCATTACTCATGGTAATGATGATGGCAATTATGTCATAATAGTGCAATTATGAAGCATTATGATGCTGGCAGTAATGTTGTATGGTGTTATTATTAAGGGTTATGATAACAGCAAAGATTTAATAATGGTTGCATTATTCATGATATTGATGATGGAATTGATGTCATAATGGTGGGATTACTCATCATAATAGAGATGGCAGTGATGTCATAATGGTGGCATTATGAAAGGTTATGATGATGACAGTGATGTTATAACAGTGGTATTATCAACTTTTATGAGGATGGCAGTGATGTCATAATGGTGCAATTATTCATTATAATGATGATGGCAGTGATGTCATAATGGTAGCATTATGAAGGGTGATGATGGTGGCAGTGATGTCATAATCGTGTTATTACGAAAGGTTAGGATGATGGTGCTGATGTCTTAATGGTGGTATTCTTCATGGTAATGATGATGGAAGTGATGTCACAATGGTAGTATTATAAAGGGTTATGATGATGGCAATGAATTCATAATAGTGGCATTATCCATGGTTATGATGATGGCAATGTCATATCATAATGGTATTGTTATGAAGGGCTATGATGATGTCAGTGATTTAATAATGGTGGCTTTAGCCATGGTTATGACGATGGAAGTGATGTCAAAATGCTTGAATTATGAACGGTTATGATGTTCACAGTGATGTCATAATGGTGATATTCTTCAGCATGATGATGAAGGCAGTGTCTGTGATGTCATAATTGTGGTACTATGAAAGGTTAATATGATGGCAGTGATATGATAATTGTGGTATTACAAACGGTTATGATGATGGCAGTTATATCATAATGGTGGTATTATGAAGGGTTATGATGATGTCATAATGGTGGCATTATTCATGGTAATGATGATGACAGTGATGTCATAACTGTGGTATTATAAAGGGTTGTGATGAAGGGTTATGATGTCATAATGGTAGCAATATTCATGGTAATGATGATGGCAGTGACTTCATAATGGTGGTATTATGAAGATTTATGATGATGTCAGTGATGTCATAATGTTGGCCTTACTCATGGTAATGATGATGGAAATGATGTTCTAATGGTAGTATTATAAACAGTTGTGATGATGGCAGTGATGTCATAATGGTTGAAATATTTATGATAATGATGATGGAAGTGATGTCATAATGGTAGTATTATGAAGGGATATGTTGATGGCACTGATGTCATAATGGTGGAATTATGAAGGGTTATGATGCTGGTAGTGATGTCATAATAGTGTTATTATGACGGGTCATGATGATGGCAGTGATTTCATAATGGTTGCATTATTCATGATAATGATGATGGAAGTGATGTCATAAGGTGGTATTATGAATTGTGAAAATGATGTCAAATCGATGGCATTATTTATGATAATGATACTGGCAGTGATGTTATAATGGTGGTATTATGAAGGTTTATGATGGCAGTGATTTCATAACGGTAGTATTATGAAGGTTTATGATGATGGCAGTGATGTCATATTGGTGGCATTACTCATGGTAATTATGATGGCAGTGATGTCATAATGGTGGTATTACTTATGATATGGATGATGGAAGTGATGTCACAATGGTGGTATTACTTATGGTAATGATGATGTCAGTGACGTCATAATGGTGGCATTATTCATAGTAATGATGATGTCTGTGATGTCATAATGGTGGTATTATAAAAGGTTATGATGATTTCTGTGATGTCAACTGGAACTTATAATTCAGCAAGATGTTGAAGACAATATCTGTGATGTCATAACGGTGGCATTATTCATTGTAATGATGATGAAAGTGATGTCATAATGGTGGAATTATGATGGCAGTGATGATATAATGTATTATTCAGGGTCATGATGAACGCAGTTTCTGTGATGTCATTATGGTGGTATTATGAAGGGTAATGATGATGGCAGTGATGTCATAATGGTAGTATTATGAAGGGTTAAGATGATGGTAGTGATGCCATAATGGTGGAATTATGAAGGGTTATGATGCTGGCTATGAGGTCATAATGGTGATATTATGAAAGGTTATGATAATGGCATTATTCATGATATTGATGATGGAAGTGATGTTCATAATGGTAGTATTTCTCATGTCATAATGGTGGTCATAACGATGACAGTGTTGTCATAATTGTGGTAATATGAAGGGTTATGATGATGGCAGTGATGTCATAGTGGTGGTATAACTCAGTATGATTTTGAAAGCAGTATCAGTGATGTCATAATGGTGGCATTATTCATTGTAATGATAATGGCAGTGATGTCATAATGGTAGTATTATGAACAGTTATGATGATGGCAGTGATGTCATAATGGTGGTATTAGGAAGGGATATGATAATGGTGATGATGTCATAATGGTGGTACTGTTCATGGTAATGATGATGGCAGTGATGTCATAATGGTCACATTATTCATGGTTATGATGATGGTAGTGATGTTATAATGCTTGTATTATGAAGGGTTATGATGATGGATGTGATGTCATAATAGTGGCCTTATTCTTAGTGATGATGATGGCAGTTATGTGATAATGGAGTTATTATGAAGGGTTATGATGGTGGCAGTAATGACACAATAGTGGTATTATGAAGGGTCATTATGATGGCAGTGATTCATAATGGTGGCATTATGATGATGGCAGTGATGTCATAATTGTGATATTATGAAGGGTTGTGATGGTGGCAGATGTCATAGTTGTAAAATTCAGCATGATGTTGAAGGCAGTATCTGAGATGTCATAATGGTTGTATTATTCATTGTAATGATGATTGCAGTGATGTCACAATGTTGGTTATGAAGGGTTATGATGATGTCAATGACATTATAATGTTGATAAGATTCAGTATGATGATGAAGGCAGTGTCTGTGATATCATAATTGTGGTATTATGAAGAGTTATGGTAATGGCAGTGATGTCAGAATGGTGGAATCATGAAGGATTATGATGCTAGCAGTGATGTCATAATGATATTATTATCACAGGTTATTATGTTGGCATTCATTCATAATGGTGGCATTATTCATAGTAATGATGATGTCAGTGATTTCATAATGGTAGCAATATTCTTGGTGATGATGATGGCAGTGATGGTGGTATTATGAACTATTATAAGGATTTCAGTGATGTCATAATGGTACTATTATGAAGGTTTACAATGATGGCAGTGATGTCATATTGGTAGCATTACTCATGGTAATTATAATGGCAGTAATGTTATAATGGTGGTATTATGAAGGCAGTGATGTCATAATGGTGGCATTATTCATGGTAACGAGGATGGCAGTGACTTCATAATGGTGGTATTATGAAGGGTTATGATGTTGGCAATGAGGGGATAATGGTGGTATTCAGCGTGAAGATGAGGGAAGTGCCTATGATGTCATAATGGTGGTATTATGAAGGTTTATGATGATGGCATTTTAAACCTAGCCCAAGCCAAAATGTGCAAAAAAAGAAAAGTACAAAGATAGGCAAGTAGGCAGATAGAATAGGGGACTACATAAAAGAGATTTATTGTGGACTCTGTGGGGAGGAACAATGAGTCAGGACAAGTGGACAAGTAGGTTTGGTATTGGTTAGTTGGGATATTGTCAGTTGATCTGAAGGGTAAGATTTTTCCATTGATTTCTGTTCCCTGACCTTGGAGTTATTGTG
>NW_003852884.1:18155-23912 GCF_000181295.1 Otolemur garnettii | reverse complement strand
AAAAATGCCACCATTATGACATCACTGACATCATCATAACCCTTCATAATAGCACCTTTATGACACACCTGCCATCATCATTAGCATGAATATTGACACCAGTATGAAATCACTGCCTTTATCATAACCCTTGATGTTACAATCATTATGACATCACTGCCATCATCATAAATCTTCATAATACCACCATTATGACATCATTGTAAGCATAATTACCATAAAAAATGCCACTATTATGTCATCATTTTTACAATTCATAATATCCCCATTACGACATCACTGCCATCATCATGATTATGAAAAACACTACCACTATGAAATCACTACCCTCATTATAACACTGCATTATACTACCATCATGACATTACTGCTATCATCATAACCCATTGGAATACCACCATATGACATCACTGAAAGCATCATTGCTATGAATAATGCCACAATTATGACATCACTGCCATCATCATAACCCTTCATAATTCCGCCACTATGACATCGCTGCCAGCACCATATCCTTTCATAATACCACCATTATGGCATCACAGTCACTGACTTCACCAACACATGGAATAATATCAACCTTCTTAAGTCACTGCCATCATCATAACCCTTCATAATTCCACCATTATGCCATCACTGCCATCGTCATTGCCCTTCTTAATACCACCATTATGATATCACTGCCAGCATCATTACCATGAATAATACCACCATTATGACATCATTTCCACAGTTCATAATACCACAGTTATGACATTATTTCCATCATCATTATCATGAATAACGCAACCATTATGAAATCACTGTCATCATCATAACCCATCATAATAACACCAATATGACATTACGGCCAACATCATAACCCTTCATAATTGCAACATTATGACCTCGCTGCCATCACCATAACCCTTCATAATACCACCTTTATGACACCACAGACACTGCCTTCATCATCGTGCTGAATAATATCAACATCATGACATCACTTACATCATCTTAACCCTTCATAATTCCACCATTAGGAAATCACTGCCATCATCAGAATAATGAATAATGCCACCATTATGACATCACAGATACAGCCTTCAATATCATGCTGAATTTTACCACCACTATGACATCACTGCCATCATCATAGCCCTTCATTATACCACCATTATGACATCACTGCCATCATCGTTACCATGAACAATGCCACCCTCATGACTTCTGTGCCATCATCACAATTCTTCATAATATTACCATTATCGCATCACTGCCATCATCTTAACCCTTCATAATACCACCCTTATGACATTATGGCTATCATTATAACCCTTCATATTAACACCTTTATAACATCATAGACGATGCCTTCATCATAACACTGAATAGTACCACCATTATGACATCACTTCCATCATCAATATCATGAATAAAGCAACCACTAGATATAATGGCCATTATCATAACCTTTCATAATATTGCCATTATGACCTCACAGCCAGCATCATAACCCTTCATAATTCCACCATTATGGCATCACTGCCGTCATCTTAACCCTTCATAATATCACTATTATGACATCACTGCCATCATCATAACTCTTCATAATTTGACCATTATGACATAACTGCTATCATAACAACACTTCATAATACCACCATTATGACATCACAGACACTGCCTTCATCATCATGCTGAAGAATATCACCATTATGACATCACTGCCAACATCATAACCCTTCATAATCCCACCTTTATGACATCACTGCCATTATTATTATCATGAAAAATGCCACCGTTATGAAATCATGGTCATCATTATAACAATTCCTAGTACCAACATTAGGACATCACTACCATCATCATTACCATAAATAATGCCACAATTATGAGATCACTGATATCTTCATAACCCACTTTGATACCACCATTATGAAATCACTGCCATCTTCATTACTATGAATAATGCCATGATTATGCCATCACTGCCATCATCATAAAACTTCGTCATGCAACCAGTATGATATCACTGACATAATCATTACCATGAATAATGCTAACATTATTACATCACTGTCATCTTCATTACCATGAATACTGCCACTGTTATGACATCACTGACATCATCATAAACTTTCCTATTACCAGAATTATAACATCACTGTCATCATACATACTATCAATAAAGCCACCATTATGATATCACAGATACTGCCTTCAACATCATGCTGAATTATGCAACCACTGTGACATCACTGCCATCACATAACCCTTCATAATATCACAATTATGACATCACTACTATCATCATTACCATAAATAATGCCACCATTATGACATCACTGCCATCATTATAAACTTTCATAATACCACCATATTGACATCACAGACACTGCCTTCATCATTACGCTGAATAATATCAACCTTCTTGCATCACTAACATCATCATAACCCTTCATAATTTGACCATTATGCCATCACTGCCATCATCATTACAATGAATAATGCCACCATTATGACATCATAGATACTGCTTTCAACATCATGCTGAATTATACCATCACTATTATATCATTGCCATCATCATAACCCTGTATAATACCATTATGACATCACTGGCATAACCCTTCATAGTACCACCATTATGACATCACAGACACTGCCTTTATCATCATGCTGAATGTTATCATCATTATAACATCACTGCTACAATCACCACCCTTCATAATTCCACCTGTATGACATCACTGCTATTACCAAACCCTTCATAACACCACCATTATGACATCACCGACACTGCCTTCATCATCATGCTGAATAATATCAACATTATCATGTCACTAACATCATCATAACTGTTCATAATTCCAAATTATGACATCACTGCCATCATCATTACAATGAACAATGCCACAATAATGACATCACAGATACTGTCTTCAACATCATGCTGAATTATGCCACCACTATGGCATTACTGCCATCATCATAACTCTTCATAATACCGCCAGCATGACATCACTGACATCATCATTACTATTTATAATGCCGCCATGATGAATCACTGACATCTGACATCATCATAACCCTTCATAATAACTGCATTATGACATCACTGCCATCATCTTAACCCGTCATAATACCACAATTATGACATCACAGACACTGCCTTCATCACCACCCTGAAGAATATCACCATTATGACATCACTGACAACATCATAACCCTTCATAATACAAGCATTTTGACATCACTGCCATCACCATAACCATGAATTACGCCACCATTATGAAATCACTGCCATCATCATAGCCTTTCATGATAACACCATTATGAGATCACACTGCCATCATCAGAACCACGGATAATGCCACCATTATGAAATCACTGACATTATCATAACCCTTCATAATAACAGCATTATGACATCATTGACATCTTCATGACCCTTCATAATTCCACCATTATGACATCACTGCCATCATCGTTACAATGAATATTGCCACCATTATGACATCATAGATACTGCCTTCAACATCATGCTGAATTATGCCAACACTATGACATCACTGCCATCATAATAACCCTTCATAGTACCACAATTATGACATCACTGCCATCACCATTACTATGCATAAGGCCAGCATTATGAATCACTGCCATCATCATAACCCTTCATGATACCACCATTATCACATTACTGCCATCATTGTAACCCTTCATGATATCATTATTATGACATCACTGTCATCATAATTACCATGAGTAATGCCACCAATATGACATCACTGCCATCATCATAACCCTTCATAATACTATCATTATGACATCACTACCATCATCATTACAATTAATAATGCCGCCATTATGACATCACTGACATCCTCATAAATGTTCATAATACCACCATTATGATCACTGTCATCAACATTACTAAGAGTAATACCACCATTATGACATCACTTCCATCATCAATATCATGTATAATGCAAACATTATGAAATCACTGCCATTATCAAATCCCATCATAATAACACCATTATGTGTTGTTGTGTGTTCCTTGGAGCTTCTGATTCGGTGACGCAGGGGAAAGAACTGCAAATGGAATGAATCTTCAAGGGAGACCAGGACTCGCTCTGGTCGGCGGACCCGCTAAACTTTACTGATTATCTTATATACTTTCCAACATTTAGTAAGAATTTAACACATATACAAAGAAGTCAAGTAACATGAGGAAGCAACCATTTGAGATTACAATTTAGTGTGAAGATTGAGGAACGCATATACAATTGATTTTGTTTAGAGTAAAACATTTTGGAGCCTAGCTGTCGGTCCTCGATTGCCCAAGGTAAAGTTACACCTTATAATGCTAATGAAGAAAGAATGCAGAGAATAGAACCCAATGCTTCAAAACCGGTCTTTCCATCCTCCAGCTCATCTCGGCTATTTCTCCACGCCCCCTTGGGAGAGTAACTCTACACATTCCTGCACATCAATAGGCAAGTACAGAAGCTCAGATCCTCAAGGAGACGCTTCTCAGAAGCAGTTTTCCTGAGAGAGCACATTGAGGCGAACTGCCATGTCTTGAGCAAAAGGATCTTATCCCCTACATTTCCCCCTTTTTAATTATTGGCTTGAACTGCTGCCATAGCCAAAAATACAGTGGCATTTCGCTCACTTGTTTTCTTTACCTGTAAAAGTTTTTTTATGATCCAATAAAACTCAAATCCAATTAGTCAAAACAAGAACAGAGAACTGGCAGAAGTTCCAAATAAAGTATAAATTTTATCTTTTGGATTTAGCTGAGCAATTCCTTCATATATGCCTTTTAAAATTTCATCTCCATTAATTTGTTTTAATTTTTGCTCAAAAGTACTATATACTTGATGTTGTAACTCAATTATATCAGTAGTTAAGTTCTCATGATTTAGTAAATGTTTTTTGACTTTACTCCAAGGAAACAATGTTTCATTATAAAGAACAGGGGTTACACAAAAAGAAGAAACATTCCAATCGCATTTCAATTTGACTTGTTTTTCTAACCTATACAATTGGTCACCTAACAAAATTACTGTTTGTTCTAAATCAGCTAGCTCGTTATGTATTTCAGTGTCAATCTGCTTTTGAGAAACCCATAATTTTTTTGCATTAGAATGCCATATAGATACAAATTTTTCAGTTTTCACAGACTGTGAGAGCTACTCCTGCAGCAGCAGCTTCTGCAGTGATAGCTATCAGTCCAAGAACTGAAATTATTAGAAGTCCGATGAATCTCTTCACTCTCTTTGTCAGCTTCTGGGCTAGACTCGCTAGGATGGAAATGGCTGGAGATTCCTCCCATGGTCTTGCCATCTTCACGAGAAGCCACACACCAGTTCTGGTTCGGAGTAGATAAATTCTATTTGGGGAAAAATTAAATCTCATAGATACATTAAAGCATGTGAACAATTGACATTTGCCTGGACAATGTATTTCTCCAGTAACTTCATTCCAGGTAATATTTCCAACTAGCCAAATATAAGGAAGTTTTACACAAGCATAAGTAAAATGGGCTTCTTGCCATTTGAAATGAAAGGCATGCTGAAACTGATGTCCAGATTTATGTGTATGAACACCCTTCCATGCATGTAATCCGTATAAAGCTGCTCCAATTTTCCATAAATCAGGCTGTGATGGATAGCCATGAATACCTGGAGCAGGTGGTGCAAAACCACTTTCTTTCCACAAAAGTTCCTTTGATGAGGAATAAATTATATCAGTGGAATTTCTATA
>NW_003852884.1:1990-15155 GCF_000181295.1 Otolemur garnettii | reverse complement strand
TTTTCTAAGATCAGTTAACATTCTCCATTTGCCTGATTTCTTTTTTACTACAAAAACTGGAGAGTTCCAGGAAGAATGTGAAATTTTGATATGATTTAATTCTAATTGCTCATTAACTAATTCATTAAGTGCCTCAAGTTTTTCTTTAGGCAAGGGCCACTGCTCCACCCAGATAGGGGTATCTGATTTCCAAGTTAAAGGTACAATAAGGCGCTCAGCAGTGATCCTTACTGAAAAGGCTCAGGAAGAGTTGGAAACCCAAATCCAGATTTATCACTGCCTTTTCTTGTAATGGGTTCTTTTTTTGACTGAGTAGATTGAATTGGATTAAAACCAATATCAAACATCACGTTTTTTACAGTAGAAGGGATATTAGGAATTGTAATCATAGCTCCCCACTGTTGTTATAAATCTCTGCCCCAAAGAGTAAGTGCAATAGGAGCAGTATAAGGCTTAATTGTAGCTGGCTGTCCATCAGGGCCTTGACAAGTTAAAGTTTCTACACTTTGTTCTATATTAGACATAGTACCTAACCCTACAAAAGTGGCTTGAACTTTTTGTATTTTCCAAGAAGATGGCCAATCAAACTTAGCAATTATGGAAACGTCGGCTCCAGAATCGACGAGCCCTTCAATTTCAATTTTATCTTGAAATAAAACTTTACATCTAGGCCTGGAATCATTAAGAAAAGTATGCCAAAAAACATGAGTTCCTGTACTTCCAAAACCTCCTGTTCTATCAATTGGAGTGGACTTTCCCTTAAAATAAGGAAGCAGTAACAATTGAATGATACATGGCCCAATGGTTAGTGCTACCGGTTGAGACACAGAAACCATAACATAAATTTCTCCTTCATAATCTGAATCAATGACTCCAAGATGCAAAAACAATCCTTTAACTGTAGAACTGCTTCTACCAATAATTAAACCAACAGAATCTTTAGGAATTGGACCATAAACTCCTGTAGTCAAAGTATATGGAGTATCTCTGGGTGTTAGAGTTATTTCTTCTACTATGGGTAGATCTAAAGCAGCACTGTCAGGAGTAGCATGAAAAAGATCCGTAACCAAAGTTTTAGCTGGGTGTTGCTGTGAGATCACATCAGAGGCTTTAGCCTCAGTGTTTGTAACGTTAGTAGTTGGGACAAAAGTTTCCTGCAGAGTGGAAATGTCATTAGATTTTAAAATGTTTATGTTTCGAGTGACGGCTGAACTGGGGTTGCCGTCGCTTCTGTGGCTACTGGAAAAGTTTTGGCTACAGTAGTACCCATTTTGTTCTCCTGGCTCTGCCCTATGTGCTGCTACCTGAATAATAGGCATAATTAGACCTAAGCTGTTAGAACTCGCAGGTGGCGGGGGTAAAGTAGAAGAGTTACAGGGAATCCGCTATTCATTTAGCAACCTGATGTTTTTAGGTTTGGGAAAAACAGCTCTTTTAATGCGGGTGGACTCATATGTCCGATATTCGACAACTGGAAGTTGAGCGGCAGAAGGCGGAGGCCGCTGAGTTACTGAGGGAGTTGGTCTGCTCCTTTCTGGAGATGGCGGGTGTGATCTGAGTGGCTTAAGGGCATCTGCCATGGGGAGGTGAGGAACAAAGGGAGGAGGCTGTGGCGGGAAAAACTGCGAAGTGGGTAGAGGAGGAAAAGCCGGAGAGGGTAAAGAGGATGGAATTACCATATCTAAAAGAGATTCAGGAGGTACAGAAGGCTGAGTTTTAGTCTTTTCCATCATATCATAACATTCTTTAATAAAACTTTTAAGTTCAATCATTTTATCCTGTAAAGAGTGTGTAGATGAGGATGGAGACAAAACATTAATGTCATTTTCATTGTCCTCTTGTGAAGAGCACTCATCTAAGGAGTCCTTTGTATTATCAGCTTTCTCTTTCTCACTCTGATTGAGTGTTCGATGCTCAGTTTTGTCTGAGATAGAAAGTTTAATAAGATCTGTCTTGGCACCTGCAGGAGCAGGGGAAGTAGTCGGCTTAGGAACTTTACTTTTGGTGCCTACAAAAGACTGTAAAGCTAACTTAACCAAATGGTAAACAGCCCAAATATCTTTATCTATAATATTGCCTTGCTGGTGATGGTGTTTCATTTCTTCGCCGACTTCCTCCCAAACAGTCAAATTTAATTGATTATGGGAATCGGGAGTAAACCAATGACAACAATTTCTTATGGTGGCAAATAAGCGGCAAAAAGAGTTAGTCTTAACAGAAATTCCCATAGTATCTAAAAGATTTTTAAGGAATTGAATGTATTCATCCTCAATAACTGAGGAGGAGTTACCCATGATAAATGATCCCTTTTTCTACCTGTCCAAAGCCTGAGTATTTCCAAGTCTCAGCAACTCTTTGGATTCCGAAATTTCCAGTTTACTAACCTCAAGGTCGGTTGAACAGATGCTCCACAAACAACTTGAACAGGTCCTCTGTCCAGCCGTGGACTCTTGCTCGCAGCGCTAACTGTTGTTGTGTGTTCCTTGGAGCTTCTGATTCGATGACGCAGGGGAAAGAACTGCAAACGGATTGAATCTTCAAGGGAGACCGGGACTCGCTCTGGTCGGCGGACCCACTAAACTTTACTGATTATCTTATATACTTTCCAACATTTAGTAAGAATTTAACACATATACAAAGAAGTCAAGTAACATGAGGAAGCAACCATTTGAGATTACAATTTAGTGTGAAGGTTGAGGAATGCACATACAATTGATTTTGTTTAGAGTAAAACATTTTGGAGCCTGGCTGTTGGTCCTCGATTGCCCAAGGTAAAGTTACACTTTATAATGCTAATGAAGAAAGAATGCAGAGAATAGAACCCAATGCTTCAAAACCAGTCTTTCCATCCTCCAGCTCATCTCGGCTATTTCTCCACGCCCCCTAGGGAGAGTCACTCTACACATTCCTGCACATCAATAGGCAAGTGCAGAAGGTCAGATCCTCAAGGAGACGCTTCTCGGAAGCAGTTTTCCTGAGAGAGCACGTTGAGGCGAACTGCCATGTCTTGAGCAAAAGGATCTTATCCCCTACAATTATGACATCACTGCCTGCATCACAACACTTCATAATTCCATGATGATGACATAACTGCCATCAACATTACCATGAGTAATGCCACCAATATGACATCACTGCCATCATCATAACCCTTCCTAATACCAACATTATGACATCACAGACACACTGCCTTCATCATCACGCTGATAATATAAACAATATGACATCACTGCCACCATCATTACCCTTCATAATTCCACCATTATGACATCGCTGCCATCATCATAACCCTTCATCATACCACCATTATGACATCACAGGCACAGCCTTCATCATCATGTTTAAGAATACCACCATTATGACATCACTGCCAACATTATCATCCTTCATAACTCCACCATTATGACATGACAGCCATCATCATAACCCTTCCCAATACCACCATTATGACATCACTTCCATCATGAAAACTCCTCATAATTTGACCATTATGAAATCACTGCTATCATAAAAACCCTTCATATTACCACTATATTGACATCACAGACACTACCTCCATCATCACGCTCAATAATATCACCATTATGATGTAACTGCCAACATCATAACCCTTCATAATAGCACCATTATGACATCATTGACATCATCATCACCATGAATAATGCCACCATTATGAAATCACTGCCATCACCATACCCTTCACAATACCACTATTATGACATCACTGCCATCATCATTACCATGAATAATGCCACCATTATGTCATCATTTTCACAATTCATTATACGGCCATTATGACATCACTTCCATCAAGAGTATATTGAATAGTGCAACCATTATGAAATCACTGCTATCATAATAACCCATCATAATAACACTATTATGATATTGCTGCCAGCATCATAACCCTTCATAATTCCACCATTATGACATCACTGCCATCACAAAACCCTTCATAATACCACCATTATGACATCACACATACTGCCTTCATCATCATGCTGTATAATATTAACATTATGATACTACTGACATCATCATAAACATTCATAATTCCACCATTATGATATCACTGCCATCATCATTACAAAGAATAATACCATGATTATGACATCACAGATACTGCCTTCCAGATCATACTGAATTACACCACCACTATGACATCACTGCCCTCATCATAACTCTTCATAAAAGCACAATTATGACATCACTGACATCATCATTACTATGATACCGGATTTTTAACACTGGATTTCCAGGCTCTTCGTCTCGACCATTTGATGAATGAATCGACGGACCATAGAATGAACAGTGAGGTTTTATTTACAGCTCAAAGAACCAAACCTCCTTGCAGGACAGGATACAAGTGTTACAACTCTTATGAAAACAACTCTTCCAAAGAGCCAAGCCTCTTTGTAGAGCAGGATAGATGTGCTACAGCTCTTACAAATGACCAAGCCTCTTTGCAGGGCAGAGATCAGCAAAGGGCCAAGCCTCTTTGTAGGGCAGGATCAGCAGTGAAAGTGCTACAGCTCTTACAAAGGACCAAGCCTCTTTGCAGGGCAGAGATCAACAAAGGGCCAAGCCTCTTTGTAAGGCAGGATCAGCAGCGGAAGTGTTCAGCAGTAGAAGTGTTACAACTCCTACAAAGATCCAAGCCTCTTTATAGAGCAGGATCAGCACTAGAAGTGCCACAGCTCTTGCTTCTTCTTCTGGACGGTCTGCGATGGTCTGCTGAAGTCTTGTTCTTCTGTTCTATCTTCCTCAAAGGTCTGCTATGATCTGCCCCCAGGCTCTCTGCTCAGGATCTTATATAGGTGGAATAGCTTAGCTGTGATTGGTCTATAAAATGGACCAATCAGGAGCAGGATTGAAAATGGACCAATCAGGGATGGGCACCAGTTTTCCCTTGATTGACAGGTCCTCTAGCACCGCTCTACTGGAGCCTCTAGGGGAAGAAAGCTCCCCCCGCTTGCCCCAACCTGCTAGTTTCTTTGCCGGCTGCTGCCACCAAGACAGAAGTGGCAGGTCCCCCAGGCCCTGCTCGGCTGAGCTGGCTGGGGTGCCACTTTTCTGGTATCACTATGAATAATGACACCATTATCAATCACTGCCATCATCATAACCCTTCATAATTCCACCATTATGACATCACTGCCACCATCATCACTCTTCATAATACCACCAATATGAAATCACAGACACTGCCTTCATCATCACGCTGAATAATATCAACATTATGATATCTCTGACATCATCACCACCCTTCATATTTCCATTTTGATGTCATAATAGTAGCATTATGAAGGGTTATGATAATGGCACTGAGGTCATATTGGTGGCATTACTCATGGTAATTATGATGGCAGTGATGTCATAATGGAGAAATTATAAAGAGTTATGCTGGTGGCAGTGATTTCATAATAGTGATATTATTCAGTGTAATGATGAAGGCAGTGTCTGTGATGTCATAATGGTGGTATTATGAAGGGTTAACATGATGCCAGTGATGTCATAATGCTTGTATTATGAAGGGTTATGGTGATGGAAGTGATGTCATATTGGTGGCATTACTCATGGTAATGATGATGGCAGTGATGTCATACTCATGGTATTATTAAGAGTTATGATCATGGCGGTGATATCATAAAGGTGGTACTGTTCAAGGTAATGATGCTGGTGGTGATGACATAATGGTAGTATTATAAAGGGTTATGATGATGGCAGAGATGTCAGAGTGGTGGCATTTTTCATGGTTATAATGATGGCAGTGATGTCAAAGTGCTTGTATTATGAAGGGTTATGATGTTGGCAGTGAAGTCATAATGGTGATATTCTTCAGCGTGAAGATGAAGGCAATGTCTGTGATGTCATTATGGTGGTATTATCAAGGGTTATGATGATGGCTGTGATGTCATAATGATATTATTCTGATGGGTTATGATGTATGCAGTGATTTCATAATGGTTGTATTATTCATGAAAATGATGATGGAAGTGATGTCATAATGGTGGTGTTATGACTTGTGAAAATGATGTCATAATGGTGGCATTATTCATGATAAGGATGATGGAAGTGATGTCATAATGGAGGCATTATGACTTGTCAAAATGATGTCATAATGGTGGCATTATTCATGATATTGATGATGGCAGTCATGTCATAATGCTGGCATTATTTATAGCAATGATTATTTCAGTGATGTCATAATGGTGGTATTACAATGGGTTATGATGATAGCAGTGATGTCATAATGGTGGTATAATGAAGTGTTATAATGAGGACAATGATTTCATAATGTTGGCCTTTTTCATGATAAAGATGATGGCAGTGATGTCATAATGGGGATATTATGAATTGTGAAAATGATGTCATAATGGTGCTATTATTCATGGTAATGAAGATGGCAGTGATGTCATAATGGTGGTATTATGAAGGGTTATGTTGATGGCAGTGATGTCATATTGGTGGCATTATTCATGATGGCGATGATGGTAATCATGTCATAATAGTGGTATTATGAAGGGTTATGATGATGACGGTGAGGTCATAAGGGTGGTATTTTGAAGGGCTAGTTTGATGGCAGTGATGTTCTAATGGTGGCATTATTCTTGGTGATGATGATGGCAGTCATGTCATAATGTTGTTATCATGAAGGGCCATGGTGATGGCAGTTATTTCATAATGGTGGTATTACTCATGGTAATTATGATGGCAGTGATGTCATAATGGTTGAACTATGAAGGGTTATGATGTTGGGAGTGATGTCATAATGGTGATATTCTAAAGCGTGATGATAAAGGCAGTGTCTGTGATGTCATAATGGTGGTATTATGAAGGGTTATGATGATGGCAGTGATGTTATTGTGGTAAAATTATGAAGGGTTATGATGCTGGCAGTGATGTCATAATGGTGTTATTATGAAGGGTTATGATAATGGTAATGATTTCATAATGGTTGCATTATTCATTCTATTTATGATGGAAGTGATGTCATAATGGTGGTATTACTCATGGTAATGATGATGGCAATGATGTCATAATGGTGGTATTATTCAGCTTGATGATGAAGGCAGTGTATGTGATATCATAATAGTGTTATTATGAAGGATTGATATGATGTCAGTGATGTCATAATGGTGTTATTATGAAGGGTTATTATGATGGCAGTGATGTCATATTGGTCGCATTACTCATGGTAATGATGATGGCAGTAATGTCATAATGGTTTTATTTTGAAGGGTTTTGATAATGGCAGTGATTTCTTAATGGTTGCATTATTCATGATATTGATGATGGCAGTCATGTCATAATGGTGGTATTACTCATGGTAAGGATGATGGCAGTGATGTCATAATGGTAGTATTATGAAGGGTTATGATGAGGACAGTGATGTCATGATCATGGTACTATTCATAGTGAAGATGATTGTAGTGATGTCATACTGGCAGTATTATGAGTGGTTATGATGATGGCAGTGTTTTTATAATGATGGCATTATTTATGGTAATGATGATGGTCGTGATGTCCTAATGTTGGTACTAGGAAGTGTTATGATGATGACCGTGATATCATAACGGTGGCGTTTTTCATGATAATAATGATGGCAGTGATGTCATAAAGGTGGGATTATGAAGGGTTATGATGTTGGCAGTGATGTCATAATGGTGGTATTCTTAAACATGATGATGAAGGTAGTGTGTCTGTGATGTCATAATGGAGGAATTATGAAGGGTGATGATGATGGCAGTGATGTCATAATGGTGGTATTAGGAAGGGTTATGATGATGGCAGTGATGTCATACTGGCAGTATTATGAGTGGTTATGATGATTGCAGTGCTTTCATAATGATGGCATTATTTATGGTTATGATGATGGAAGTGATGTCAAAATGCTTGTATTATGAAGGATTATGATGATTTCAGTGATGTCATAATGGTGGCATTATTCTTGGTAATGATGATGGTAGTGATGTCATAATGGTGGTATTAGGAAGGGTTATGATGATGGCAGTGATGTCATATTGGTGGCATTACTCATGGTAATGGTGATGTCAGTGATGTCATAATGGTGGTATTACAACGGGTTAAGATGATAGCAGTGATGTCATAATGGTGCTTTAATGAAGTGTTATAATGATGACAGTTATTTCCCAATGGTGGCATTTTTTATGATAGTGACGATGGCAGTGATGTCATTATGGTGGCATTATTCAGAGTGGCAATGAGTACAGTGTCTGGGATGTCATAATGGTGGTATTACGAAGGGTTATGATGATGGAAGTGATGTCATAATGGTGGCATTATTCATGGTAATGATGATGGTAGTGATGTCAAAGTGCTTGTATTATGAAGGGTTATGAAGATGGCAGTGATGTCATAATGGTGGCATAATTCATGTTTATGATGATGGCCGTGTTGTCATAATGCTTGTATTATGAAGTGTTATGAAGATGGGAGTGATGTCATAATGGTAGCAGTATTCATGGTGATGATGTTGGCAGTGTTGTCCCAGTGGTGGTATTATCAAGGGTTATGATGATGTCAGTGTTGTAATAATGTTGGCATTATTCATAATGATGATGGCAGTGATGTCATATTGTTGGTATTATGTAGGGTTATGACAATGGCAGTGATGTCATAAGGGTGGCATTATTTAGGGTAATTATAATGGCAGTGATGTCTTAATGGTGGTATTATGAAGGATTTTCATGATGTCAGTGATGTCATAATGGTGGTATTATGAAGGGTTATGATGATGGCAGTGATGTCATACTGGGGGTATAATTCAGCATGATGTTTTAGGCAGTATCTGTGATGTCATGTTCGTGGTATTATTCATGGTTTGGACGATGGCAGTGATGTCATAATGGTGGAATTATGAAGGGTTATGATGATATCTGTGATGTCATAATTCTCGCATTATTTATTGTAATGGTGATGGCAGTGATGTCATAATGGTGGTAGTATGAAGGATTATGATGATTCAATTATATCCTAATGGTGGTCTTGTTCACTGTGATGATTAAGGCAGTGTCCGCGATGTCATCATTGTGGTATTATGAAGATTTTTGATTATGATGATGGCAGTGATGTCATAATGGTGTTATTATTCAGGGTGATGATGACAGAAGGTGTTGTGATGTCATAGTGTTAGAATTATGAAGTATTATGATGATGGCAGTGATAACATAATGGTGGTAATATTCATTGTAATGTTGATGGCAGTGATGTCATGATGGTGGTATTATGAAGGGTTTTGTTCATGGCAGTGAGGTCGTTATTGTATTATGAAGGGTTATGATGATGCAGTGATGTCATAATGGTGGTGTTATTAAGGGTTTTGATGATGGCAGTGATGTAATAATGGAGGTATTATGAATGGTTATGATGATGGCAGTGACGTCATAATGGTGGCATTATTCAGGGTAATTATAATGGCAGTGATGTCGTAATGGTGGTATTATGAAGGGTTATGATGATGGCAGTGATGTCATACTGGGGGTATAATTCAGTGTGATGTTTTAGGCAGTATATGTGATGTCATATTCATGGTATTATTCATGGTTTGGAAGATGGCAGTGATGTCATAATGGTCAAATTATGAAGGGTTATGATGATGCCAGTGATTTAATAGTGGTGACATTATTCATGGTAATGGTGATGGCAGTGATGTCATATTGTTGGTATTATGAAAGGTTTTGATGTTGGCAGTGATTGATGTCCTAATGGTGGTATTATGATGGGTTATGATGATGGCAGTGATGTCATAAAAGTGGTATTATGAAGGGTTATATTGATGGCAGTGATGTCATAATTGTGGTATTCTGAAGGGTTATGTGTAGGAGATAAGCTCCCTTTGCTCAAGACATGGCAGTTCGCCTCAATGTGCTCCTTCAGGAGATTGTTTTTGGGAAGCATTTCCTTGAGGTTTGAGCTTCTGTAATATGCAGAGTGACTCGCCCTAGGAGGTGTGGAGAAACAGCCGAGGTGTAAGCTGGAGGATGGACAGACCGGTCTTTGAGCATTGGGTTCTATTCTCTGTCTTCCTCCTTCATTAGCATTATAATGTGTAACTTCACGTTGGGCCAGCAAGGACAGACAGCCAGGCTCCCTAATGTTTTTACTTTAAACAAAATCAATTGTATAAGTGTTCCTCAGCCTTCACACTAAATTGTAATCTTAAATGGTAGCTTCCTAATGTTACTTCACCTCTTTGTATATGTGTTAAATTCTTACTGAATGTTTGAAAGAATATAAGGTAATCAGTAAAGTTTAGCTGGGCCGCCAACCAGAGCGAGTCCCGGTCTCCCTTGAAGATTCATTCCATCTGCAGTTCTTTCCCCTGCATCCCCAATCAGGAGCTCCAAAGAACTTAACACCGAGATCTGGCGCCGTGAGCAGGATTCCACGGCTGGACCGAGGACCTGTTCAAGTTGTTCGTGGAGCATCTGTTCAACAGACCTTGAGGTTAGTAAACTGGAACCTTCGAAATCCAAAGAGTTGCTGAGACTTGGAAATACTCAGGCTTTGGACAGGTAGAAAAAGGGATCATTCATCATGGGTAACTCCTCCTTAGTTCTTGAGGATGAATACGTTCAATTCCTTAAAAATTTTTTAGATACTATGGGAATTTCTGTTAAGACTAACTCTTTTCGCCGCTTATTTGCCACCATAAGAAATTGTTGCCATTGGTTTACTCCTGATTCCCATAATCAATTAAATTTGACTGTTTGGGAGGAAGTCGGCGAAGAAATGAAACGCCATCACCAGCAAGGCAATATTATAGATAAAGATATTTGGGCTGTTTACCATTTGGTTAAGTTAGCTTTACAGTCTTTTGTAGGCACCAAAAGTAAAGTTCCTAAGCCACCTACTTCCCCTGCTCCTGCAGGTGCCGAGACAGATCTTATTAAACTTTCTGTCTCAGACAAAACTGAGCATCCAACACTCAATCAGAGTGAGAAAGAGAAAGCTGATAATACAAAGGACTCCTTAGATGAGTGCTCTTCACAAGGGGACAATGAAAATGACATTAATGTTTTGTCTCCATCCTCATCTACACACTCTTTACAGGATAAAATGATTGAACTTAAAAGTTTTATTAAATAATGTTATGATATGATGGAAAAGACTAAAACTCAGCCTTCTGCACATCCTGAATCTCTTTTAGATATGGTAATTCCATCCTCTTTACCCTCTCCGGCTTTTCCTCCTCTACCCACTTCGCAGATTTTCCGGACGTCACAGCCTCCTCCCTTTGTTCCACCTCTCCCCATAGCAGAGGCCCCTAAGCCACTCAGATCACATCCGCCATCTCTGGAGAAGAGCAGACCAACTCCCTCAGTAACTCAGCGGCCTCCGCCTCCTGCCGTTCAACTTCCAGTTGTCGAATATCGGACATATGAGTCCACCCGCATTAAAAGAGCTGTTTTTCCCAACCCTAAAAACATCAGGTTGCTAGATGAATTGGGGGTTCCCTGTAACTCTTCTACTTTACCCCCGTCAACTGTGAGTTCTAACAGCTTAGGTCTAATTATGCCTATTACTCAGGCAGCAGCACTTAGGGCGGGTGCAGGAGACAATGTGCAACCTGGGGTGGGCGCGGCAGCAGCTGAACCCCAAGTACAATATACTGAGATTGATTTAAAATTCCTCAAGTCTCTTAAAGATGCGGTTATGTCTTATGGTCCAAATGCTCCATTTACTCAAGGGATTTTGCATTCTTATTGTGGGGATTGTTATCTTACACCCAGGGACTGGGAAAGATTAGCAGAAACACTGCTTACACCTGCTCAATATTTGCTTTTTGACTCTGGATGGAAAAAGGAAGCCATTGCTCGTAGTGATGATAACTCTGATTTAACATATCCTCAATTAACAGGTACAGGAGATTTCAGACCACAGGATAAACAGCCTGAAATTCCTGATAATGTTTTATTAGAAATAAGAAATATTTGTCTCCAAGTCTGGGCCCAACTTGATGGCCCTGGAGAAGGAAAATATTTTACAAAATTTATTCAAGGTCCTAATGAGCCATATGCTGAATTTCTTGCTAAACTTTGCACTGCTATCAGGCGAACTATACCTGGACCTGAGGCACAAGATATATTATTATTATCTTTGGCTTTTGAAAATGCTAATGAAGACTGCCAGCGTGTATTGGCACCCATTAGACATGAGAAAAATGCCTCAATTGAGAAATTTATTACAGTTTGTAAAAATATTGGCACTTCCGCCTTCCAAGCCACTCTTATAGGAGATCAGATCGGTGCCCATATGGCAGCTGCTCTCAAAAGCCACAATCCAAGATGTTATAACTGTGGCAAACGTGGTGACATAAAAAGGGATTGTAATAAGAGCAAGAAAGTGGAAGCCCCTGACCCACCTTTACCACCAGGTCTGTGTCACCGTTGCAAAAAAGGCAGGCATTGGACAAATGAGTTCAGCTCTGTAAAGGATAAAGATGGCAATGTGCTACCTCCCCAGAAGTCAAAAAATGGGACATCAGCCCTGACCTGGGGCCAAGAGAACAAAATGGGTACTGGAGCCAAAACTTTTCTGGTAGCCGCGGAAGCTACAACAACCCCAGTTCAGCCATCACCCGAAACATAAACATCTTAAAATCTAATGGCATTTCCACTCTGCAGGAGACTTTTGTCCCAACTACTAATAACATTACAAAGCCTGAGGCTAAAGCCTCTAATGTTATTTCACAGCAATACCCAGTTAAAACTTTGGTTACGGATCTTTTTCATGCTACTCGTGACAGTGCTGCTTTAGATCTACCCATAGTAGAAAAGATAACTCTAACACCCAGAGATACTCCATATACTTTGACTACAGGAGTTTATGGTCCAATTCCTAAAGATTCTGTTGGTTTAATTATTGGTAGAAGCAGTTCTACAGTTAAAGGATTGTTTTTTCATCTTGGAGTCATTGATTCAGATTATGAAGGAGAAATTTATGTTATGGTTTCTGTGTCTCAACCGGTAACACTAACCATTCGGCCATGTATCGCTCAATTGTTACTGCTTCCTTATTTTAAGGGAAAGTCTGCTCCAGTTGATAGAACAGGAGGTTTTGGAAGTACAGGAACTCATGTTTTTTGGCATACTTTTCTTAATGATTCCAGGCCTAGATGTAAAATTTTATTTCAAGATAG